>NC_048303.1:1033254-1042034 GCF_013100865.1 Trachemys scripta elegans
CTGATAGACATTTATCTAACCTACTCTTAAATATCTCCAGAGATGGAGATTCCACAACCTCCCTAGGCAATTTATTCCAGTGTTTAACCACCCTGACAGTTAGGAACTTTTTCCTAATGTCCAACCTAGACCTCCCTTGCTGCAGTTTAAACCCTAATACAGCTCTTCGGCCTCTTGTCTCCCTAGAGCTCAGCAGGTGGCACTGCGGTGGGGCGAAGGCTAAAGCGTGGGCTGCACCTGAAATCGTGAGTGTCCTGAGCTGCCTCGTGCCCCTGCTGGGGTCAGGGCAAAGCCGCGGGGGTCCCGGGCACGGTGGGCAAGGGGGCTGCCCCTCTCTTCCCTGGCGCAGGGGTTGGTTCCTGGGGCGATTGCCCTCCCATGCCCAGGCCCCTCTGTTTCGGACAGGGTGCATCCGCACAGACCCTCCCCAACCCCCCTCCCACCTGGAGTCCCTTGGACCCTTCGGTAGCCGGTGGGTGGATCCTGCCTGCCGCTTGTGGGGAGCTGTGCGCTCTGGGGTCCAGTGACAGGGGCAGGTGACCCTCTGGGGACAACGGGAGTGGGAGCCCGAGGCTGCCCGAGACCAGCACTGATGCTGCCTTCTCTTTGAAGGAGACATCTCCGCAGCAGTCTCCGGAAGGGGCCTGTGGGCACCCGGCCCTCTGCAGCTTCCTGGGCCACCACCTCCATCAGCCATGCTCTGCTGGGGAACTTTGAGGTAACCACAGCCTGGAGGCCCAGGGCCCGGGACAGGGGAGAAAGCCCTCTGGGATGGAAGGGGACTGAGCCCCCCTAGGGCCTGCTCTGGCACTGGTTGCCTTTGTGTGGCTCCTCTCCCTCCCCATGGTGCTGTCGTGGTCTTGAGCGTGTCCCCGGGGTCTGTGCTTCAGAGCGTGCCCCTGAGGACAGCTCGGCCCAGCAGGCAGTATGTGTGAGGGCGCTCCTGGCCCTCTGAGATCCCAGGCTGGGCTGCCCCGTCCCCCAGGTCTCTGCCCTTCCCAGGTCGGATGAGGGGAGAGGCTGCTGCAGAACTGACCTTCCAGCCGCAGTCTGCCCCAGCACTTCCCCGGCCTGGCACTCGCCCTCTCTTCCCCTGCTCCTGGCGCAGGGCACGGCCCATCAGACAGGCTGGCCTCAGCCCGGCTCCGGGGGCAGGTGCCCACATCAGAAACAGCAGCCCCTTGGGCACTGACTGGCTCCCTCGCTGGCAGCCTCGTGGGCCCTCGGGGGAGGGAGGTATATGGGACAGGCTTAGGACAGGTGGCTGGAGTGGGGGGTACAACATTGAAAGCTTCACCTCTTGTGGCTAAAGAAGCCTCCAGGCTCCAGCTGCCCTTGAGAGCTAGCAGCCCAAGGATGGGGAAGTCTAGTTCCCGTTTCTCGCTGAGAGCTCTGTCCTAGTTGGCCTGCTGGGTTTACTGCCCCCAGCTGGGTCTGGGACGCTGGGGGATTAAAGTCCACGTTGAATCTGTGGCCTTCTGTGGTCTCTCCTCCTGGAGGTGCTTTATGGACACACGTCCACAACACCCTGCAGTGCACGGGCCACTCCCACTGCTGCAGTGCCACCACCTCTGGGGCGAAGTGCAGCAGCTGTTTAACAGCGCACAGCAACCCTACCCCCCAGTCTGGGCCAGGACACGAAAGCATCCTGCATCGAGCTGAAACTGAAGAGGGATTCAGGAGGAGTCGTGTAGATTCTCCCAGGACCTGACTTGCGCAGAGTGCCCTGGGTCTTTAATGCCCACGGGCATGCTCGGAGCCTGTGCGGACGGGCACTACCGTAAGATCCCCGATGGAAGTGGTCAGGTCGCTGGGATACCACCGTGAGTGTACCCATAGGGCTGGGCTGCAGGGCACAGTCCTGGCAGGACCCTGCTGGCTTGGGACTGGAGCGCAGAGAGGCCAGGCTCCGGCTTAGCAGCAGAATTGGCATGTGAGGCCTGCGCCCTTCCCTCCTCTCTTCTCCCCAGGAGTCCATCCTGAAGGGGCGCTTCGCCCCGTCGGGCAGGATTGAAGGGTTCACCGCGGAGATTGGGGCCAGCGGCTCCTACTGCCCCCAACACGCCACCTTACCCGTCGACGTGACCTATTTCGACATCTCGGAACACAGCGCACCCTCGCCTTTCCTGGTACACTGCTGGGCAGGGGCTGGGGGCGTGGGGCGCTCGTTCAGGCAGAGCAGGGGCAGTGCAAAATGGAGCAGGCTGAGGCACCCCTCTTCAGAGAGACTGCACGTGCCAGGGGCTGCCGGCGCGGGAGACGAGCCCATGACTTCGGGATCCACTCCTCAGCTTGGCTTTGTTACCGCTCTGGGGGAGGGGGTTGGCATGGTGGGGTGGGGGCTGCCTGTGCCGTGATTAGAGGCCTAGAAATGGAGGGCTGGAAGGTGACTGGCTGGTCACGTCGTATTCTTGGCTGGCAGGACATGCCAGGACCTGGAGCCGCCCTGGGTTGCCCCTCTGTATTGTCCGCTGTGAGTAGCAGCATAGAAGCCAGTGGGCCGCCAGTCGCCCGTGGGCTGGATTTCCCCACCCAGGTGCTGGCACTAGGTGCAGAGCAGTGAGTCCGGCACCCGTGAACTCCGAACCCCCCACCTGTCAGGGGGGGAAACGCCCCACCTTACAGGGCACTAATGGAGGGGAGACCCTCTGCCAGCTCCTCCCCAGCCTGTGGCCAGAATCCTGCATCAATTCCCGGCCATTGTGGGGGTCTCAGGCCTTCCTGTTCTCTGCCTGTGGCGCACACGTCCTGACTCCCGTGGGCCGTGACACTCTGCTCCAGTTCAGTTGTTGGGTTTCGTGGGCGGTGGTGGCCTGTGACACGCAGCCGATCAGACTGGATGATCTCGCCTTCACCTCTCTGCTGTGTCTCTTGGGCAGGCAGCCCTGGGCGCTGGGTGTGGCTGCGTCTAGCCCCTGCACCTCGATGGGCTGGGGGGGAGGGTCTCTTCCAGGGGGCAGGTGGGCCTCTGGCGGCCTTGTCCCAGACTACTCCCGGGCCCTGTGTCGGGGCCGGGCTGTCCCACGCTGCTGCAAAACAGCTCATGTGCTTTCTCTTGGCCTTGTCCCAGGGAGTGATAGACTTGGAAGCCTTGGGAAAGAAGGGGTACAGCGTCCCCAAAGCTGGAACCATCCAAGTGGTGAGTCGGCTCCTGTTCTCCGCGGCACAACGGCGGGGGGTGGGTGGTTGCCGTGGCCCAGGCAGTGCTTGGTGGTGTCTGGCTGGGCCTGGAGCATCCAGAGAGAGGGGTCCGGAACAGCCTCTGGGAGCCGGGGGAAACGCGGTCATGTTCCAGGCATGGGGGCGGTGCAAGAGCCATGGAGAGCTGGCAGGGGAAGGAGAAGAGGAGAGCAGAGATGCAAGGAGGGCAGTTATAAGGAGCTCTGGCAGGGAGCAGAACAGGGAGCAGTGCTCAGATGCCACAGTGATGGGCATCTCTATAGGAACTTGAGTAGAGGCTTCAGAGATGGGGAAAGTGAAGCACAGAAGGGCTAGGGTTCGGGTCCAGGGCCTTGCAGTGTCAGAGCAGGGATCGGACCCCAGGAGTCCTGCTCAGACCACTAGGAGACCCCACTCCCTTACAGGCCTGGAGAGCTCAAGTGGCCGGAGGATGCTGCTCGGAAGCTCTCAGTGCAGCCAGGGCTGAGCAGGGCAGGAGGCCAGAGGGGTCATGAGGGTGACGGCTGACATCTTGCCCATTGCTTGGGTAGGGGCTGCAGGGGGAGCTGGGGATCGAGGCCAGGGAAGGGGTGAGGAGTTGCTGGGCATGGCGGCAGTGCCTGCAACATGGATTTGGGGGATGAGGGACCCCAATGTCGAGCCTCACCCCTGGCATTGCTGGTACCTGGACATCCGCCCCAGGCTGGGTGGGTGCTGGAAGAGCTCCTCTGGCAACAAGTCCCTCCCCATTCCTGTGTCCCGGATCCACAGGCCCGGTGCTCTCGCACGGCTCTGGAACAGTCCCTGGGAGGATCCCTTCGGTGTGTCAGCCCCCTTAGGGTCACACTCTCACTGGGGTCAGCCCCGTAGCCTCACGGCCTCCTGGGACCGACCCTCGGTGCCTCCAGCCCCCCTGCTTCACGCTGTGAGCTCTGGGCTGCACGTCCACCTGAGCTGGACACCGGAGGGAGACGTGCACCCCCAAAAGGAGCAGTGCCCCCCCCCCGACCTCCTGGCTCTGCAGTGACTCCCAGCCAGCGGGGCAGCAGCAGGAGGGGTATTAGCTGTCTGGGACACAGAGTAGAAAGTCCTTAGTTACCACCGAGAACGGAAAGTTACAGCAACGTCCAGCTGGGTCAGTCCCAGAGCCCTCTGACCCCCCTTAGTCCCAGTGCAGGAGCGTCTCCCACCACTTCCAACAGCCCACACTTAACAACCCCACCTGGCCCCTCCTGCGTCCTTTCTCCTTGTCCTTGGCAGCCATTGTCACCTGGCCTCCTCCTTAGCCCTTTGTTCTCCAGCTGGTCAGAGCCCGCTGGCTTCCTGCCGAGGGTCGGCCATTCATGGTTGTTAGTTGCTTGGTGCCAAACGTCTGGGCAGCTGGAGTGGCCATTGTCTTCTGGGACTCTCCATGGGCGTGGGGCTCAGGCCGCACACAGCCAGGCATCAATCACACCTGGATCGCTGCAAAGAGTAAACAACTTTTCCCCTCACCTAGTTACCCAGGCACAACATAGGGGAAACTGAGGCACACACTGTATTCATACAAAATATTATGAAAAATTCCCACTTGGTCACACCCTGTGCTTGTCCTACCTCCCCATGGGCCCTCCTCTGTGCGGGGCCTGGTTACGTCCTGGCAGCCCTGCTGCACCCCAGCCTTGCCCCCTCCCCACAGCTGACCTGCTCTCTCCCCATTTCCAGACCTTATTTAACCCTAACAAAACTGTGGTGAAGATGTTCCTGGTGACGTACGACTTCCAGGACATGCCAGCCAACCACATGACCTTTCTGCGTCACCGCATCTTCCTGGTGCCCGTGGGGGAGGAGGGGCCCGGCGAGACACCCAGCGACCCAGCCGGCGCCAGCCCGCCCAGGAGGGTCCTCTGCTACCTGATGCACCTGAGGTAGGGGCTGAGTGGCGAGGGGGAGGGATGGCCATCGGTCCCATCGCCCTGGAGCAGGTCCCTCTTCTGGGCAGGAGCTCCTGCCCCACTCTCGCCTCCCTTTCCCCTGGACCAGGATTCTGAGCCCAGAGGTGGCCGTCTCCCTTGCGGCAGCCTGACTTCATTACCGCTGGGAACAAGGGGAGATGGCGGCCATCTTGATTGCCACCCACCAGGCTGCCAGTGACCTGGCCTGGGGCAGCTCTTGGCTCTGGGAAGCAGTGGCCATTCTGAAGGAGGACGGAAGGTCATGGGGAAGCTGCCAGCCAGGAGGAGAGGGTGGCAGTGCTGAGCTCCCCTCCTGCAGCCAGAGCCCCCTGGGAACACCACAACCCTGGTCCTGTTGCCAGCTCCTCCTTCCTGCTATGGCCCCAAAGGAGCGACTGCTCCACCCTGCTCCCTGCTGCAGCCCGTGGCCTCTGCCTCAGGGAGTCTCGTTTGCCCCCAGGTTTCACAGTTCCAAGTCGGGCAAGATCTACCTTCACGACGACATCCGGCTGCTCTTCTCCCGCAAGTCGATCGAGGTCGACTCGGGGATCCCCTACGAACTGAAATCCTTCACGGAGATGCCAAGGAACCCCTGCTACTCACCCCGGGCCTGAGCGCGGGGAGCCCCACGCCCCCCTCTCCACCCTCACCCCTGCACTTCGTAGACAAGTAAAGGGCAAGAGAGCGGAGCCGTCTCCTCCCCCAGAGGTGGGGTGGTGAGGCACAGACACACCCCTCCCTTGACAGCAGCTTCGCGCCTGTGCCAGAGTGAGCACGAGGCGGGGGGGGAGGGGATGGGATCACGGAGATGGCTGCATGGCGTGAGCAGGAGCTGGTGCGCTGGCTCCTGTGCCCCCAGCGGGTCAGAGACGCCCCATGGCCTCTGGCAGCACAGCTCCAAGCCGTGCCCTTCAAGGGAGGCTCGGGGGCAGGTGGGGCTCAGACTGGGCGGAGCGGAGCTGGCTCCCAGGCTGTGGGGAGGGATGGAGTGGATGTCCGCTCTCAGAGGGGGAGGTACTGTATTTATTTGTATTTATTGTTGGTGGGGAGCCAGGATGGAGGGTCCACGGTGTGGCTCATAACCCAGCCTTGATCACAAGTGCAGCAAGTTTGACGGGCTCTGCTCGTGGTGCCCTGTGCATGTCGCATGCCCAGCTGCGCGGCCCAGCACGACAGCAGGAACTGAGCAAGACTGGAATAGCAGGGGAGACTGAGTCAGGAGTGAGGGGTATCAACAGAACTGGTTGGTAGGACTGGGGCTGTGGGTTGGGATTGATGGGCACTGGCAGGGCGGTGGGGAGCCCAGGGCTGCAGGTAGGGAGTGAGAGGCACTGGCAGAGCTGGGGAGGGGGGGGAGCCCAGGGCTGGGCTAGCAGGGGGCTGCAGGTCGGGAGTGAGGGGCACTGGCAGAGCTGGACGTGCAGGGCCTGTGGGCTGAGACTGGGGGGTGTTGGGAGAGCTGGGGGGGGGGAAGGGGCTCTTCTCTTGCCCTCACTAGCCTTAGTGCTCTCTACAGAAGCCCCACCTCCACCTGAGGGAACCGGAGGGCTGGCAAGCGCCCCTGCGCATGGCCTGGAGGAAAGGCCTCGTGTGGCCTGCTGGGCCCTGTCTCCCCAGGGATTGGACCCTTGTTCAGGCAGTTGGGGGAGCCTCTGTTCCTGCTTCCCCTCCCCCTGGAGGCAAGTCCAGCCCCTGGGGTGTCCCTGGATAGCAGGGAAGTAGTTGCTGGCTGCAGCCCTGGGGGGCAAGGGGTCTGTACTGGGGCCTCTTCCTGGCCACCCCTGCTGTTCAACGTCCATGTGAGCTGGGCTGAGCTGTGTCTGTTGTCATGGCTATTGCTACAGGAGACTTCTCAAAGGAAGCCCAAGCCCCTGTGAGGGGGAGGGGGCTCTCTCCTCCCCCATCCCTCCCAGAGCAGGGCTGTGGGGCACCCCGGGTTTCGGTGTGTCTGCTGCAGATTGGCGTGGCAGTGGGCTGAAGCCCGGGGCCCTCACTAACCAGGCTGCGTTGGGGCGGGGTTCTGGGGTAATACTGGCCCATGGATCCCCCTGCCCCGCTGGAGCTGGTGGGAGGGGTGGCTGTCTCTGAGGATGCAGGAAAGCCAAACCCTCCAGCTGCAGCAGAGAGCTCCTGCCCTCAGCCTGGCCCCCAGGCGCTGGGCACAGGCTGAGTGAGGCCAAGTGGGGCCTTGCAAGTGAGAAGGGGAAGCCAGAGGGTGCACGTGGTCACTCGCTGGCCACACGTCTGGTATGCATGGAGGGGGATCCTAGGGGCTGGGCTGACCCCGTAGCTCCCTGCCTGAGAGCAGAGACAGTGCTGGCCTCCAAAGGCCCCACGTGGCTGTAATTACCCCATCTCCCGCCATGGGAGATGGTCCTTCCCCTCTGTCAGTCCCTGCCTGGGCTCCTCTCTCCTGCCTGGGGAGGGTTGAGTGAGCTCTGCCGGAGTCACCCCAGCCCAGCTGACCCTTCCAGCCCCAGGGGCTGAGCCCTCCAGGGGGAATTCTTGCATGTCCCTCAGCCGTGAGTCACCTGAGCTCCCCTGGCTGGGAATGAGCCGGTGCCTGCCTTGCTTGGGGCTCAGGGCAGGTGACTGGAAGTGGCTGAACTGCGGGATTGGATGGCAGGAGGAGATGGGTAGGGGGCAATGGCTCCAGCCCTGTGACCTAGCAAACTTGGGGAGAAAAGAATAGCCGGGGGAGGGGTGGGGGGGCAAGCACAGGGCTCAATGTTTGGGGCAGTCACAGGCATGGGATTTAGGGTCGCTTGGAGCAATATCTCCCCAGCCTGGAAGAACCCTGCAGAGAATGTCATGGAGCCTGTCCTGGCCCCAGATGTCAGGGAAGTGGGGGTGGGGAGGAGGTGGCCAGAGAAATGGGGAGACCTTGGCGCTCTCCCTTGCCCAGGAGTCTGGCCTGAGATCGTGGGGGTATAAATCCGGCCCTCCCTGCGACCCAGGGTGGTGGGGAGTTAAACTGGGACCCCTAAGGATGGAGTGGGAAGACCTGCACACACCTCCCCCAGCAGGATGAAGCATGAACTGTCGCATGCCAGGCCCCAGGGCTGAGGGGAAAATCCTGCAGAGCACAGTTCCTCCTTCCCTAGTGCGGATCCAGGGTGGCAGGAGTGAGGACTACAGTTCCCAGCAGGCCGTGCACCATCTCCAGCTGAGCAGCTCTTCCCACAGCTGGTGGGGAGGGACGCTATGTTAAATGTAACTTTTAGCAGCAGGCCTTTGTGCAGAGCCTGTGTCCCAGCCGGGGCACGGGGGGCCGGAGCGATCTCTCCGTTTCAAAGGAGGCTGTCAGGCCCCTGAGGGAGCGAGTGACTCCAGCCCCGCTACTCAGGTTAGAGCTGCTGCTTCCTACATTTCACGGGGTGGCTCGGTCGTCCCCTCCCCCGGGGCCCCTATAGCTGCTGGGGTGGGCACGGTCCCTCAGCGCTGTTGTTCACACAATCTCGCGTCCTGCTCCAGAAATGAGTTGGGGGAACAAACACTCACAAAAACTTGAAAAAAAAGAGAAGAAGAAATCTAGTACCTGGTACTTCTCCTTTGTAATTTAATAAATGTTTGTTTGGAAACGGAACACAGGGGGTTGTCTTCATTGTGCTAAGAGGAGAGGCCAGACGGCCAGTGGTAGGTCACTAGCCTGGGATTTGGGAGACCCGGAATCCAGTCCCTGCTCTG
>NC_048303.1:1045607-1046808 GCF_013100865.1 Trachemys scripta elegans
CCCGCCACCCCCGGGACCAGGGAGTGGAGGGAGCGTTGGGAGAGCCACGCGGGCTGGCATGGACACCCCCCCCCCCGGGGCTCGCGCTGCCCCCTGGCGAGCTGGGGCTCCCCTGGGCTGAGTCCCCGCTGGGGGGAAGGCAGGACGGGGCTGGCGGGGGGCAGTGGGTATGGGGGGGCTGGGGGAGGGGCAGGACGGGGCTGGGGGAGGGGCACTTATTGCACACTCATGGCCTGACTTGACTCTTCCCCCTTCTCTCCCCAGAGCTCCCGGTGGCCGGGGCCCGGGGCATGGCTGGCCCCAGCCCCAAAGCGATGCTCCTCCAGTCTGCCCAGGAACACCATGGTGCTCTTCGTGCCCCAGCAGGAGGCCTGGGTGGTGGAGCGAATGGGCAGATTTCACCGCATCCTGCAGCCCGTAAGGAGCCTCCTCGCCCCCTGAAGTCTGAGCGAGGGGCCCCCTGTGCGGAGTATGGAGCAAAAGGGATTGTGCTGCCAGCTCCCGTTCCCTTGCATCAGTCCTGTGCTTCACGCTCCTCCTCTTGCTGGCCCATGGGGGCTGGGCTGACTCCCCTGCCTGGCTTCATCAGCCAGCAGTGGCTGCAGAAACAGCGGGCCCCTCTTCTGGGGGAGAGGGAGGAAATTCCTGCCAGTGCTCCCACCCACCTGCTATGATGTGCCTGATGGGGAGTGCGAGTAGGTCTCTGTGAGATGGGGTGGGGGAGCGTTAGAGCAGAGAGATCATAGCGGCTTCACCACCCCACACACACACTCATTCCTGATGGGGAGAGGTGATGAAAGCTAGAACCTGAATGTACTCGGTCTATGTTTTTCCTTGCTGAGTGCACCTGCCCTTCTGGGGTCTCCTAGTCCTCTTGCCCTGGCTGGATAGTGGGAGGGGGGGAGCTCCAGGTGGGGCTGCGTTCTTGGCCGGAGAGAGATTTCCCTTAGAGAGCATTAGACTGTTTGTAGTCCCTGTGCCATCCCAAGCTCTCTTTCTGTGGTAATCTCACCAGTCACCAGCTGGTGGCGCTGCAGGCACAAAGAGGGAGGCGATTGTGAACATGGGCATCTAATAGGGTTACCATAATTTGGGCCTCCTAATGGAGGACACTCCCGGGCCCCGGCCCCAGCCCCGCCCACGCCCCAACTCCGCCCCCTCCCAAAGTCTCTGCCCCCTCCCCTGCTTCCCGCGAACATTT
>NC_048303.1:1047679-1056623 GCF_013100865.1 Trachemys scripta elegans
CCAAGGCCTGGAGCAGGGGAGGGATGCGGGGGCTGACTGGTCCCAGCCCTGGAGGGAGAGGCTGTGGGGGCACCTCCTCATTGTTCCAGCCTGGCCCTTGCCAGGCCCTTAACCTCTGCTCCTGAGCATGGAGGGGCTTGGCTCCCAGCTGCCTTGGCGTAGTGGGAAGACGCTGAATGTGCTGCTCTTCCCCCCTCATCATCCTCTCGTTCCATGGGATCTTGGCCCGGTCTCCAGAGCAGTGGGGGTGGTTCAGAGCTCTGTGTCCCAGCCCCGCTCTCGCTGCCAGGGCTCTTAATGCCAGTCCTGGAGGCTGTGGGCCTGGGACTAGACCGGCCTGCAGTGACATGTGGACGCTCAGGCAGTGTTGACAGGGCTCTGTTGGGAGGTAGGCCTTGGACTCTGGTTCCCGTAGCCCTGCCTGCTTCAGGGTCTCCCCTGGGTTTGCTGTGTTGAGGACGCTGGCAGGGGCTGGATGCTGATACTCCAGCTCGGGCCCTGTCTCTGAAAGATCCTGGTGCAGACACAGGCTCTGGGGCCTGGACTCTGTCTGGCCTCAGAGGTGTGTGTCTGTGGTTGCACTAGGTCCAGCAGAAAGGCCCGGCCCCAGGGGAGCGGCTGTCTGAACTGGCCACTCTGGGGAGAGCTCCACCCCACTGGCCAATGAGGGAGGGGGCTGGCAGCAGCCGAAGTGGCAGGATTCTTGGGTGCTGAGTCTGATCGTGGTCTCTGCTCCCCCTTTCCAGGCCAGTTATGGGGTGGAGGACCCCGAGTACGCCGTGACCCAGCTGGCCCAGACCACCATGAGGTCCGAGCTGGGCAAAATCTCCCTGGACAAAGTCTTCCGGGTAAGTTATGGGCCGGTGGGCTCCTGAGCCTTACGGGGTCTGCCCTTGGCTGCTGGCTTCAGCGCACTGCTGGGAGCCGCCCCTGTGGCCTGCGGGGCCGGGGGCTGTGAGTGTGTTGGGGCCGGGGGGCAGTGTTTGTTCTCAGAGGTATTTCGCCAGCCGAGGGACGTGGGAGCAGGGAGTCCAGCGCGTGGGGAGTCAAGGAGCTGGCAGCAGCAGCACCTCTTGTCTGGGGCATTGGCACTGACGGGGTCCCCTCCAGCCAGACATTTCCTCTTCAAACAACCAAACTCCCTCAGCTCAGGGCACTCCCTGGGCCTTTCCCAGCGAGGCCCCAAACCCCAGGAAGGGTCCCAGCCTCGCGGGTCCCTGTTGAACCGGAGCGACTCTTGCTGACATTTAGTCTGAGCACCGGACGCAGGGTAAGGAGGGGCCCTGCCTGGATCTCACACCAAGGAGGTCACTAGCCTGCGCCCCTCTCCCTGCGGCACGAACCCCTGGGTGACGGATGCTCTGTGCCAGGACCCGGCTGGCTTGGCCTCCTGCATGTAGAGAGCAGCTGCAGTTGGTGGCAGTCTGTGCCTGGCTGTGTCCCTGCCTCCCAGAGCTGGAGACGTGGGCTGAGGGAACCATGTCCCCGTGAATGGCTGTCCCGTGTGAGCCGGGCTGAGTTCGTCTGCCTGCTGCTCCTATTGTCAGGATTGCTGATGTGTCCTGGGTGCCTGCGCTACCCCAGTCTCTGCCCCATGACCAGGGTGGGGGCAGTCGGCTCTGCCCTATAGCCACGGGCCATGGTTCTGGCAAGAGGGTCTTCCCGGGCTGGATTTGGCCCCTCCCCTCCAAAGGGGCAGGGCCTTGCTGTTTCTCGGCCCCCGTCTCACTGCACTCCCACTCCCGGGTTCCTGTGCCTTCTCCAGGAGCGGGAGTCCCTCAATGCCTGCATCGTGGATGCCATCAACCAGGCCTCGGACTGTTGGGGCATCCGGTGCCTGCGCTACGAGATCAAGGACATCCATGTGCCTCCCCGGGTGAAGGAGTCCATGCAGATGCAGGTCAGCCGATAGCCTGGCCACACCCTGTGCTCTCCGCGTGCAGGCGGGGCCGATCTCGGGTTTCAGCCCCAGTCCCTATGGGCTCCCCTCCTCCAGAGCTGGGTTAGCGGCACAGGCCGTGAACGCTGCCTGGCCAGGCCAGTACCTCTGGTGAGCACAGAGCGGGGATCCGCAGCTCAGAAGTCCCATCCCCCCACTCTCCAGCAGGCCGAGCAGGGCCCTGTCCCCAGGGATCTCAGCTGAGCTCATGGGGCGAGACGGGGAGAAGTGCTGGCGTCTGCAGCTGAGGAGAACGAGCGTGGTCACTGCGCACACAGCGTCTGGGTACCACGGTACTCCTTTGGCTGCTGCCTTCAGGACCTGCCAGTGCCCCCTTCAGGCAAAGGGCTGGCGCCAGGCTGAGAGACTCTCCTGATGCTCAGGCTTGAAGGGGGCAGCACGAGGTGCCAAATCTCTCCCACTGAGAGCGCCTGGTTTGCAGTCGCAGGGTGCGGTNGCACGAGGTGCCAAATCTCTCCCACTGAGAGCGCCTGGTTTGCAGTCACAGGGTGCGGTCGGAGAGATTCGGCAGGAGCTCCGACCGGCTGGGCTGGGGCGTCAGAGGGGAGCTGGGGAGCCAGACCCAGAGCGAGCCGTGTAGGGCTGGTGGGCTCCAGGAGGAGGAGGAGGAAGTCAGGGCTTTCTTGTGGAGCTGGTATAAGCCGCTTCCTCTGGGTGAGAGCTGCAGCTGCTTCTCAGGGATGGCCCCATGGAGAGGGCAGTGCCCTCACGGGGCTTGCTTGGTGCCCAGCAGGAATGTCTTAACCCCTTGGGAGCAGCACGGCCCTGCCTGGAGGAGATGAAAGGTGCCCCCTGCTCTTGCCCCTCCCTTTGTCCCCTAGAGGAGGGGCAATCTGTGGGGTGGCTGCAGCATCCGCCCCGGTGCTTTGGTTCCAGGTGGAGGCAGAGAGACGGAAACGGGCGACAGTGCTGGAGTCAGAGGGGACCAGGGAATCTGAGATCAACGTAGCAGAGGGGCGGAAGCAGGCCCAGATCCTGGCCTCCGAGGCCGAGAAGGCCGAACAGATCAACAAAGCTGCTGGTAACGCGTTGGGGCTCTGGGGCGGGGCTAGGCTCCAGGGCTGTCCGTGCTGCAGAGAGCTGGTCCCTGGGCAGGGGGGGCAGGGGCAGGGGCATCAGGCCCACTCACTCGAGTGACAGCAGTAGGCTTTCCTCCTGCCAGCCCTGCGCTGAGCGGGACCTGTGGGGTATTTAACTGAGACCTGGGTGTGGTGTGGACTAGTACTGTGGGGCTGCTGTGGGCTGGCTGTGGGGGGAGGCACACTCGGGGGGAAGCTTGCCTTCCTGCTGCCATCAGTCTCCCAGGCTTGGGGCAGAGCACGAAGCTCTTCTGGTACAGAGAAGTCTCAGCCACGTGGCAGCGATCCCTGGAGCCCACTTCCCTTTCCCCACTGCTTCTCTCTGCTCTCCCCTGACTCCTGCTCTGCTACCTTTCCGTCCCAGGGGAGGCCAATGCCATGCTGGCCAAGGCCAAGGCCAAAGCAGAAGCTATTCGGCTCCTGGCTGACGCTTTGACGCAGCAGGTGAGTGCCGGTTGCTGGGGAGGCCGAGGCCGTGCCAGGCCCTTGCTCTCTGTTGGTGTTGAAGCTGGGTGTTGGGGGACTCTCCTCCGCGGCGGCCTTTCCTCCTGATCCTGCAGCCTAGCTGGCAAGAGGCTTTCCCAGCATGCATTGGGCTGAGTGCGTTACCCACGAGGGAGTTACACAGCTCACCCCAAGCCCCTACCCATGGAGCCCCCACTCTGGAGCCTCCGTTCGTGCCATGGTCGCAGACCAGTGGCCATGGGGAGGATGATGCGTGGGGTCTGCAGGGGAGACCTGCTGCCGGAGGAGTCCCCACGGGGGTTGGCAGCAGTGCCCAGAGGCTCCCGGGCCGCGCTGTGCTGGGCACAGCACTGCCACGCCCCTGCCCCGCAGACGACTGCAGCTTCCGGCTCCCCTTCAGCACACTGGGGACCCCTTCTGCTCTCTTTCCCCTCCCTGAGAAGATCCCACCTCCTGAGCCCTCACCTCCCAGGAGACCTTCCAGCTCCTGCCGCTGCTGCGGTGTGCCCCTGTCCAGCTGGGGGGGAGACGGGGTGCCTGGCAGGGAGCGGGGGAGTTGATTACAGCCCGTTGGGATTCCCCCTGGGGTTAGCTGGCTTCCCGTTTTCAGACCCATCCCCAGAACTTCCTAACCCTAATCCAGAGCCCCACCGCTTCCCAGACATGGCCACTGAGCCTCCCCTCGCTCCGTGGGGTGCTGGGGCCCAGCGTCTGGCTGGGGGGCAGCCCCTCCCATTGTGCTGTGTGCGCAGTGTGACCCTCTCCACCCCTCTCCAGAACGGCAACGCAGCTGCCTCCCTGGCTGTGGCGGAGCAGTATGTGAGCGCCTTCTCCAAGCTGGCCAAGGACTCCAACACCATCCTGCTGCCCTCCAACACTGGGGACGTCACCAGCATGGTCACGCAGGTCAGTACAGGGCAGCGTTGCCTGGCAGCCTGCTGGGCCCGTGGGCTGCAGCAGAGAACCCAGCGGCTGCAGAGCCCAAGGGAGGAAGGAGAGAAGTTGCCCCAGGGGCAGGGGTGGGAATTTGTCCTTGTGAATTTACTGAACGAAGACTCCTGGGGGGAGAATTTGTCATGGGACCTGGCAGAGCTGTGGTCCCTGCCAAGGCAGCTTGTGGCCGCACACAGGGAAAGGAAGCCAGCTGCCTGCTCTGGGGCTGGCCAGGCCGGAGACGCTGCCTTGTCCTGTGCTGTAAGCACAGCAGGCAGGAGCCCCTTCCATGGAGACCTGGGCAAGGCGAGGTCTGAGCCCCCTGCCAGGTTCCACACTGTCTCCTTGGGGTGGGAGTTAGCGTCGCCCTTGTCTGTCACTGGGCCAGGCCACGGGGAGTCAGAGCACCTTGGCACAGGGAGCCGTGGGGCACTGGGAAGGGGGGTGTCAGCCCTCCAGAGCTGCCTTTCCTAGCGTTGAGAAGTAGCCCAGCGAACCCTGGGGAGTGAGCAGCAGCTGGTGGTGACACTCGACGTAGGCCTGTGACGCCCGCGCTGTCTCTGCCTTGGCACCTGCTGTGGCAGAGCTCTGAGCAGGGCAGCCCCTACTGAGAGCCTGTTCCGTCCCCCGGCTGCACCCTGCAGTGCCTGAGTCCTGCTGTATTCATAGCACCTGCTGGGTCTCCCTTCCTTCCCCTTTCCCCAGGCCCTGGGCATCTACGGCGCCCTGACCAAACCACCAGCTGCCAAGAGCCCGAAAGTGACCTCACCAGCCCTCGAGGTCCCCAAGTGCGCCCCCACAGAGCGGCCTGAGGCGGATCAGGTGAATTCCAGATAGCAGAGGAACCCGGAAGACATGGATCACTGTGAACAAACTGCTGTGGCAGCACCTGTCATGGAGCGTGGCACCCCCGCTCCTGCCATGGGGGGAACCTTGCAGGACGCCTGCCGGGGGGGGGTCACGCCCTGCAACTCTCCCCGATCAGACTCTCTCCGCCCTCTTTTTGGTTCTTATTTTTATTTGGATTTAATCATGTAATAAAGGAGATGGCACCGGAGCCGCAGCTCGTGTCCTCAGCCTTGTGTGCAGGAGGGGGTGGCAGTTCCTCTGCACCTGGGAGGGTCGGTGACGTAGGACTGGGCAGATGGGATGAGACCCGGGGCCCATCCAGCCCCGTCTCCTGTCTCTGCCAGTGCCTGGCACCAGCTGCTGCTGTGGAAGGTGCGAGAGCCCCTCTCAGGGGCAGTTCTGGGATAACCTGTCTTCAGGGAGTCTCCTTCCAGTAATTAGGATGGTTTGAGGCCAGAAATAGATTTTATATCCCACCCCCAAACACTCTTAATGCTTTCCTAACTCTGGCTGTTGGCACTCATAGAACTGTCCCAGCCCTCTTTGAATTTTAAGTTCTTGGCCTGAGTGAGGTCATGCAGCAGTGAGTTCCACAGGCTAATTACACACTGGGTGGAAAATGTGTCCTTTCGTGATTTCAGAGTTTGCTGCTGCAGTGACCTGGCCAGGCTGTGAGGAGAGGCGGGGCAAACCAAGACAAAAGGGATAATTTCAGATTGTTAGAACTTTATAAGGAAAACTCAAAAATTGTAGCCGAAGCATAAAATAGAATATTATCAAGAACTTGCTACTTATATTAATAAACCCCAAGTTACCAACACATTAACCTTGGCAAGCTTGTCCACCCAGCTCTTCCTTCCTCCGCAGTTATTACCAAATACGTTGTTATTAACCGGAACAAAAGAAATTACTCAGCAGGGTTTTTCTCTCCTTGGCTGTAAGTCCAGCTCCACTCTTGCTGTCCCGTCCTTTGCTTCTCTTCGGCTTGTAGCTCTCCTTAGATCCAGCGTTCCTGTGGCTGTACCTCTTTGCTCTCAGTTCAGCCACACGTGGGTTTCTTCACGTAGGGCCTCGCTTGTCCATTCTGTCACAAGCTGCTCAAACAGTCATTCTCTCTATTCACGCACTTTATGTCCTGTGCGATTGTGTGCCTCGTTTCCTGTTTTCGGGATCCGTTTTCATCTAATGCAGGTTCACAATCCGTTCCCTTTTTCACTAGCTATATTTCCTTTCAGTATTTCCCTGGCTACTCCGCTAAGATTTGATTTCCCTCTACTTCCTTTCTCTCATTCTTTCTGTTCACATATCCAGGTCTATCTTTTCCTACTTCTCCTGACCGGAAACCTTTCCAATTTTCCTTCTTTCCTCCTCCTCGCTTCCCAGGCTCCTACTTGTATTCTCCTGTTCTTTTATTTGAGCACTTCACCTCCTGCCCCAGCTCTGGTTCATCCACTAACTAGGCATCTCGATCCTTCTCCAACTGGTCCCTTCCCAGGACCGCATTCCCTGCAGTTACATCACAGCTGCAGGCCCTCATGGCCCCGCAGTAACTCGGAACTGCAGCAGGGGCTAGTGGGGTCAGGATCACTCCGCTGTCTTTCGTGTTCTTGGACTGACCCATGGGCTTGTGTTCAGTCGCCCGGCTGGATGGTGTGTGAGGGGTACGGAGGCGTCTGGCAGAGTTTGATATTTTTGTATCATTTCCGTGGATAACATCTGTGTTTATTTTTATCACTTTACATTTTCACAGTTGTTGGAAATTATGGGGGATGTCAGATAATAGGCAGATCAGACAATTATTTAGTGACAGATGTTGAGATTCCAAAAGTTTGATAGCCATTAAAACACAAATTATCAAATTTGTCACAGGTCAAAATATGCAATGTAAATATCTTTCAATCAACCTCTAATACATCCTCAAGCAACATTTCTTGTTGCCTATCTGTAGTTTCGGTTATGATCAGTGGAAGTAGGGTATGTGAAGTCGACATTTACCGACAACAATCAAATTCTTACAAGCCTAGTTCTTAGAGATAGAACAAGTGGGATAGAACTGCCCCCACCCCCGTTCTGTAGAAAATCCAGAGCCACTGATTGTAGCCAGGGGACCAGCAGTGCTCAAACAGGAGGAAACAAGTGGTGGGGAGCAAATGCTGTTTAAATGCAAATCTCGCTGGTGACTCAGAAATCTGAAAAGAACTTCTTCACCAGCCTGCGCGATTGCTGAACGCAACCGAGTCCGGATTCCCTTTGCTATGAAAATGCCCCAGTCTCACATGCACCTGCTGCTTCTTCAGAGAACAAAGTTGGGTCTCAGATCCAACTTCTTTGCAGCCCACTGTCCTGGCTGGAGCATCCCCCCTCTAGGGCGTGGGACCAGTCAGGCTCCTCTGAATTAGAGATCCTGTTTGCAGCCCCATCCAGGCTAGCTGGACACTGGGCGCATGAGCTTGCAAGGCATCAGGTGAAACACATGCTCTCCCTGGCAAGCGTGAATTGCTGCACCGTTGCCTTTCCCTGCGGGGATGGGTCAACAAGTTCTGCGCAGGGGCTGAGGCCCTGCATGGCCGTGACTCCCTGGCGGCTTTCCGAAGCGTTGCCCTTTTCTCAGCAGCAGTTGCGTACTGTGCCGTGGCAGGCTGGTGTCTGCCCTCGGTCGCACTGGAGGCGGCCCACTGGAGTCCGTGAGGAGGAGTAAGGGCAGCAGGGTGGGGGTTCGTTCCTTCGACGCGGAAGATGCTCCAATTCAGGCTGCTACGTGGAGTCTGCGCAGAGGGGGGCAGGCACAGAGCCCTCTGGATTGTGGGGGGAATCTCCTGCACCCTGTCTCTCCTGCCTTTGCACCTTCTCCCAAGCTACCCCCTTCATGGGCACCCAACCCCCCCCCCCTCGGCAGTCCAATGGTGCCAGCCCCCGTGTCCTGCCGTGCGGTGTGCGGAGGATCTGCACTTTCTGCCAATGCAGTGTCTGCCCTGGGTGCAGGGGGTGCTGGCTGCCCGGCTGCGGGGCTGCTCCTACAGGTGCGGGATAAAGGCACATGGGGATGGGGGGGGGGAGGCCAGATGGGGACTAGGCAGGGCTGGGGATACCAGACTGGGGGGAGGCTGGGGCCAGGGGTGGTGGGGCAGGAGGGTCTGGCAGGGGTGGGGAGGAGGCTGGCTGGGGGGGGCAGGGGGGAGAGGGAGGCTGACTAGGGAGGGGCAGGTGGCCCGGCATGGGGGGAGGGGCTCCGGGGGGGGCAGCCCGGGCAGGGGGAGGCTGGCTCCGAGGGGGGCGGGGCGCTGGGGGGCGGGGCCAGCAGTGGGATCCCGGGGGCGGGGCCAGGCTGCTCCTCCCGCCGCTGGGGGGCGCTGGCGGGGCCCGGTCTCCGCCCCCCCGACGCCGCGTGCAGCCGGCTCGGCGCTTCCGGGTCCGCCCGCAGGTACCGGGACCCCGGCCCGCGCCTCTGGGGCGCTCCGGGGGGTGGGGGCCCCATGGCGGCTCTGACCTTCTCCCGCCCTTGCGGGATGGCGGGGGGGTGAGCCAGGGCGGGGGGGTACAAGGAGGATGGGGGGAGCAGTGATGGGGAGGAGGAGGGGATAAAGGATGCTGGCTCTGGGAGGGGGGGTCAGGGCTGGGGTTTGGGGTATAGCCCCCTCCTGCACCCAAACTCACTCCA
>NC_048303.1:1058059-1065085 GCF_013100865.1 Trachemys scripta elegans
CGGCATCGGTCTCTTCACCAGCGGCTTCCTGCTCATGAGGATCGAGCTCACCAACCGCAGCTCCTGCTCGGACCCGCTGGCCACCCCGGCCTGGGCTGGGCAGGGGGTCGCGCCCGGCGCCTGCTGGATGCCCCAGCGCGTCCCCAAGGCCGTGCTGCTCATCATAGACGCCCTGACCTTCGAGTTCGCCCGCTTCGATCCAGCTAAGGCGCAGCCCCGGCCCTACGAGAACAAGCTGGGCTTCCTGCACCAGCTGGCCGGCTCCCAGCCCCGCCACGCCCGGCTCTACCGCTTCCGAGCCGACCCGCCCACCACCACCATGCAGCGCATCAAGGGCATCACCACCGGCTCCCTGCCCACCTTCATCGACGTGGGCAGCAACTTCGCCTCCTACGCCATCCAGGAGGACAATCTGCTCGGCCAGCTGGTGCAGAACGGTGCGTGGGCCCGGCTCACCCGGGGGTTTGCTGCCCACCTGTGGTGGGAGGGGAGGGGCCAGCTGGAGGAGGGAGCTATGTCGGTCTGACCCACTGGTGGTAGTATGTAAACCCGAGTCCCTGCCCACTCCGCAGAGCGCGTGAGGCTTGGACAGTTCCAGCGAGGGACCCTTGGTGCTGGAGCACTTCGACGTGCCTAGTCCGAGCGCTGCATGTACTGGGAGCAGAGAGAGGTTGGGAGCTGCTCTCGGGGGGATGCAGGTTTGGAGCCAGGGCAGTTAGCCTGATTCCGAGACAGGTGGAGCTTTGCATCTGGACAAGGTTGTTGGGAGAGCATCCCAGCCAGCCGGGGTGTCGTGGGCGGCAGTTCATCAGGCAGCTCCGTCTGTGGCTCCATCTCAGGACACATCAGGTGTGTTGTTAGAACCAGCCAGGCTGACTGCTTCTCCGAGAGTCAGCAAAGAACAGGATCCAGACCTTCTGTCTCTTCTCTTGCCTGCATGGGGAATGGACCTTTAGCTGGGCTAGAGGAAAGCTGTCACTCAAAGTACAGAATGTATAGTTAAGTGCTAGAGAAAGTGCTACAGTCTTAAATGGAAAAGGTTTTTATTGAGGATTTCCACGTACAATGTGGATCCTTCACAACCCCAATTAATTATAGATTAGAGCATCATTTGTATCTTAAGGAGAACCTCTTTCATTATCTTCAGTTAAGGTTTCTCTCAGCCATGTCGGCAGATCATATACCTGTAGCGGGAAAATCAATTTTTACTAATGATACAATTAAGAAGTTTTTAAAAGGCCTTAATAATTTGGATCCTCCAATAAGAACTCCTTTGCCCTTCTGGGATCTGAATGTAGTGCTAGCACAAATGGTGAGACGTCCTTTTGAACTTCCGGGAAGATGTTGTTTTTTATTTATCTGTAAAAACAGTGTTTTTGATAGCAGTCACTTCTGCCAGACACAGAAGCGATTGCGAGCGTTGATGGCCGAGACACGAGTCACTGTGTTTCTTAAGGATAATGGTCCTTCGCACTCAGCTTAAGTGTTCACCAGAATAGTCTCCGGTTTTCACATGCATGAATCGATCGAGTTACCAGTTCTGTCTCCCAAGCCCCGTACTTGTGATGGGGAAGCTAATGCGAGACGCTAGCTGCGAGGAGCGTATTAGCGTTTTATTCAGACAGGACTAGAATTTTAGCAGTCTTCAAGGCTGTTTAGAGTTTATGGACCAAAAACCAAGGGAAAAGCTGTTTCTGTGCCGTCTCTCTGTAGCTGGCTCGGGTATTTGTGGAGCTTGTACACAGAGGGGATTATCCATTCCTCACGGCACCAGAACTCATCCGCTAGATCAAAGGGAACGTGCCTGGCTGCCTGTAGACCCGTTCCTCTGGGGGAGATTTGCAGAGCAGCATCCTAGCGTTCTGCTCACACTTCCACTAAACGTTCTGTAGATCTGGAACATTTGGCAGGCAGTCCTGCACTCCTTGTAGGACTAGGCCCCACTCTACTGGGGCAGGGTACTGCTTATGGGTCTAGCCCGGGAGTGGGAATGGGCAGAGGACGCTGGAAGGAAGAAATGAAGGTTACTCCCCCATAACCAAGGTTCTTTGAGATGGACTCTGCATGTTCACACTCCTGTCCTGCCCCACCGTTCCCCACTCCCTTGGGCTTACGTGGGATGGAACGGAGGCAGGAGTTAAACTCTTGCCCTAGATGGTTCGGTGAGCGTCCCGTGAGCGTGACTAAGCCGAGTCCATCTCAAAGAACCTCAGTGACAGGGGCATAACCGTCATTGTTCAGTCGTGTGAAACGGGAAGGCTGTCCCTGGTGCAGCCGCTGCAGAGAAGACGGCTCTTACACCCGTATTGGGGAGACTGTGTAGGATGCGGCGATGCCGCTGCTGTATGTGTGGGGAGGGGGAGGTCCGTGAGATGATCATGCTCTTGAAGGCATGGTGCTGCAGCTGGAGAATTACTGCTGTAGTGTCTAACGCAAGAGCCTGGCCATCAGGACGTGTTGGGTCGGTTTGACGCACTGCCATATCTGGCCCACTCACGCTGTGACCAGTAAGGAAGGCAGTAAGGGCCACTGGGCTTGGTGGATTTCTGATGGGAACGGGGCTGAGATCTCCCTAACTCACTTCATACGGGCCTCTGAACAGCCAGCAGGGGATGCTAACTTTTGATCACTGACCCTGGGGGGTGGGGGAGTGGGGCTGACGCTTGGTATCCCATTGCAGATCTGGCCAGACTCCTCAAGCAGCGTGAGTAAGGCTGGGACCCCGTGCTAACTCCCGTCCTGCTTTCCCAGGGAGGAGAGTGGTCTTCATGGGGGATGACACCTGGGATGGGCTCTTTCCCCAGAAGTTCTTCCGCTCATATTTCTTCCCGTCATTTAACGTGAAGGATCTTCACACGGTGGACGATGGGATCCTGCAGCATCTCTACCCGATTGGTGAGCTACCGTTGCCTGGGGGCTGGGACCGCGTCCTCTCTGCAGCTGCATTGCGCTGGGAGCCCAGCCGAGGTTGGGGGTAGAACTGAAGGGTCTCTGCTGCCCAGCCGAGTGCCCTAGGGTGGAGCCCAGCCGAGGACTGTTCTGTGTCCCAGCCGGGTCAGGAACTCCGGGTCCGCACCTGATCACAGCTGCAGCCCACGTAGCCTGCAGTGCTCGGCCTGGCTTCAGCAGCACAGCTAGGCAGCTTTTCAGTCCCCAGACTCTCTAAATGCCCCTCCTCCAATCCAGAGGGAGTTAAGCATGCTGGGCCTTGCAGTCCACAGCCTAGAACGGCCTGGTCTGCCCTGGGAATGCCACACGGGAGTGGGGGACAGCGCAGGCAGTGAACGTTGTACCAGGCATTTAACCTTGAAGGGACCTTATGAAGCTGGTGCCTGCCTGGCTGTCATTGAAACGCTCAGACAGGCACATGATGTTCAGGAATGGTCAGGGCACGCTGGGAGATGGGGCTTGCTCGAGACCTGGGTTTTGTGTGCGTTTAGCTGGACTTTGTCCAAGGCCCAGGACTGGGGGAAAGGTGCCTTTTACAGTCTATTTATAGACCTAAAGAAATGATTGTGGAGATGGGCTGTCATTGAGAAAACCAGAAATCTGCCCTGCAGGTAGGGGGAAGCCACCTTGTGGGAGAATTTTTGTACCTTAAGTTAAAATGCATCTCTTCCTATCTGTAGATCAGGGACAGAACTGTCTGCAGTGAAGTATGTGTACAGAAGGAGACAGCCTAGGGGCTGCTCTTACTGCAGTAACCTCCCCAGTGTCTAGGCCCGTTGTGAACACAGAGGAGAATGTAATCCCTGCTCTGTAGAGCTAGCAATATAAAAGAAGCAGCAGGCAAAATGACACACATTCAAGATAAAACATCAGTGTACCAATGGCTGAGGGCTGTAAGTTTGGCGAGCTGAGTTCTTCTTGGAAGTGCCTTCATTGTGGTGTGCCTCAGTTTCCCCAGCTGCACAATGGGGTGATAGTACCTACCTCAGTGGGGCTGTGAGGCTCATCTGCACCACACAAGGATTTTGAGGGCGGGGCTCTGCCAAGTGAGCAGTCCAGGTTTGTGTCTTCATACTGCATCCTTGCTTCTTCGTTTTAATGAGGGTGTGTGTGTGTGGGGGTGGAATATGACAGAGTTCTGTAAAATGACTGGTGTAGAGAAAGTGAATAGAGAAGTGTTATTTACCCCTTCACATAACACAAGAAGGTCACCCAATGAAATTAACAGGTTTAGCAGGTTTAAAACAAATATAAGGAATTCCTTCTTCACACAGCATACAGTCAACCTGTGGAACTCATTGCCAGGGGATGTTGTGAAGGGCAAAAGTATAGCTAGGTTAAAAAAAGACCTCGATCAGTTCCTGGAGGACAGGTCCATTAATGGCTATTAGCCAAGATGGTCAGGGATGTGACCCCATGTCCTAGGTGTCCCTAAACCTCTGACTGCCAGTTGCTGGGAGTGGATGACAAGGGATGGATCACTCAAAATTGCCCTGTTCTGTTCATTCCCTCTGAAGCACCTGGCACCAGCCACTGTCAGCAGATGGGATCCAGGACGAGCTGGCCCATTGGTCTGCCCCAGCAGGGCCGTTATGTTCTTATACCTGTGGGGGTTCCCAGCGTAGTGGAAAGGGGCAAGCCAGGCTGAAGGAAGGGTGGCCCAGGCTGGAGTCGCTGGCTGTCTGGCTAGCAGAAGGGGACAGCTTGTGGTCTAACGTGCCCTCTCCCTTGTTCTGCAGTGGATGGTGGTGAGTGGGACCTGCTGATCGCTCATTTCCTGGGTGTGGATCATTGTGGGCACAAGCATGGACCAGACCATCCAGAAATGGCCAAGAAACTCACCCAGATGAACGAGATGCTCAGGTGACCAGTGCCTTGGGGTGGGGGGTTGCCAGCTCACTCGCCTCGGCACCTGCTTTTCTAGGGGGTGTGAGGCCCCTGAACCCAGAGCTTCTCCTCGGTAGCCTCCCGGAGATCCACTGCAGCAGCACGACGAGCCCCCGTACAGCCTTTGCAGGCGTGCTGGGCAGCAGGGGGCGCTCGCGCCGCACGTGGCTTTGAGAACACAGCAGGGAAATGACAGCTTGAAAAGGAGCCTGCCCCGCCGTGGGGCCCTGAGGCTGTCCCCCACCAGGAGAGAGGGTCATAGTCGGCCACATGCTGTGATGCTGGCAGGGGTTGAACCGGGTCGTGGAGAGCAGGGGCTGCCCCCAGACTTTGCCCAGAGAGGCTGTGCTGGAGCCTTCGCTGAACTTGCAGAAAATATTCTAGCCCGTTGGGGCCCAGCTGAGCCTCTCTAGAATGGAGACAGTGACCCCTGGTGGTGGTGAGGCTGGGTACAGTCTGAGAAGCACTTCCGGAGCCTTGGCTAGAGGGCGCTAAGGTGGCGCAAAGCTTGGGGTCACGGAACAGCTGGAAGGGCTGGGGGTGAGTCACAAGAGCTCTGCCTGTGTGGGGTGTTGGAGCTGGAGCTGGCCGTGCTGTGCACACAGCCCCATGGCAGGCGAAAGGCTTTCCCAAAGCGTCCAGCCCCCTTCCAGGCATGTTGAATGAGCCAGAGGTTTGTGCCGGAGCCTGGGCCCCCCAGAGGATCAGCTTTAAGCCTGTTTCTGTGCGGAATGGCCTTCCAGGACCGAATTGTCGCTGCTGTTCCCGTCGGATCTAGGCAGGAGTCTGCTCTCTCTGGGCTCTGATTAATATTTGCATTTCTAAGGAGCCCATCAGCATAGCATCTGGGCTGCCACCCTCTGTGGGGAAGCAGCCAGCTCCTAGCACAGGAACAGGCGCGTCGTGGTTTCGCAGTGGTGCCTGGTGCTGCTTTGTTGTGCTCAGAGCCCGCCCCGGGGCTGCATCCAGGCATGGGTCAGTGCGGTGGGAGGTGACTGATGAGCCTTGTCTCATGGGCAGGTCGCTGGTGGATCACCTGGGGAACGACACCCTGCTGCTGGTGGCAGGGGACCATGGAATGACGGAGACTGGGGACCACGGAGGAGACAGCGAGAAGGAGGTGAACGCGGCGCTCTTCGTGTACAGTAAAACGCCTCTCTTTGGAGCCCACCTTCCCAAGGTAACGGAGAGGGACGGCAGCGGAGCCCTGGCTGGGGGCCTGAGTCCTGCTGGGCACATACCTGGGATGGGGCCTGCAGGGGGAGTGAGCCCAAGGGTCCCAGGAGCAGGGAGACATCTGGCCAGCAGCAAGGAAATGTGACCCAAACACCTGTCTGCCCAGCCCAGGGCTTGAGTGGATTCCGGGGGCGGCTCCTCCTCTGTCTGTGCCCCCAGAAAGGGGCTCTCCTCTCCCGGAGAAAGTGAGGTGGGTGAGACTTTCCCTTCCCTTCCCGGGGGTTCAGGGGCCTGCCGAGATTGTCTTCCCCATGTGGATCCCTTCCTAGGTTCTTCGTCCCCTCTCTGCACCACCCAGCTGAGTGCAGAGAAGCCAAGCAGGGCCAAATTAACCACCAGCCATGCTAGGCCTGGGCCTTGCAGAAACCGCTAGGTCCTTCCCCACAGCAGGGATCCTCCCACCTTGGCAAGGTGCTGGAGGATGTGGCAACTAAGGTTTCTAGCTTCTCCACCCCCGTCGGAGCAGAGGGCCCAGGGGCTGCCCTCTGGCTCCCAAGCAGGACCACCGTCACTGCCTCCCAGCCCTGCGCTAGGGGTATGCGTGGCAGGCCCGGGGGGATGTGGATGCAGATGGGGCCTCAGAGGTGCAGGGTGGCAGGTGCCAAGTGCATCTGTGCCCTCCGGCCCCCAGGTTGGCCTAACCCTGCCCAGAAGATCAATGCGTGCTCATCCCCTCTAGTCTATTGACCGGATGGGCTCCCTTTCCTTATCCTCCTCCAGGAGCCGGAAACCATCCCGCAGGTGAACCTGGTGCCCACGCTGGCCCTGCTGCTGGGCGTGCCCATTCCCTACGGTAACATCGGGGAGGTGATGGCTGAGCTGTTCTCGGGGGACGGCGCCGCCACTTCGGCAGCACTCAGTCAGCTCTCGGCGTATCGCATCAATGCCAGACAGGTGGGGGCAACCGGCGCTTACCAGACCCATTCCACAGAGAGGCCCAAGATCACAGAGGCA
>NC_048303.1:1068536-1083684 GCF_013100865.1 Trachemys scripta elegans
TAAAGCGAGCGCTGTACACTTTGTATTCTGTGTTGTAATTGAAATCGATCTATTTGAAAATGTAGAAAGCATCCAAAATATGTAAATGGTATTCTATTATTGTTTAACAGCGCAATTAATCACAATTAATTTTTTAATTGTTTGACAGCCCTAATTGTTAATAAAGCTTGGAATAATGGGGGACTTCCAGAAGCCTGGAAGAGCGCTTCTGTTGTGCCAATATCCAAAAAAGGCAAAAGAGGTGACTCAGGGAACAAACAGCCAGTTAGTCTGACACCAATCCTGTGCCAGTAATGGAATAGCTGATACAGGATTCAACTGATAGATTTGCAGCTGTGCAAAGATTTTCAACCTTTTTTCATTTGCAGACCTCTAAAAAATTACAAATGGAGGTGCGGACTCCTTTGGAAATCCTAGACAGAGTCTGTGGACCCCCAGGGGTCGGCGAACCCCGGGTTGAAAACCACTGATTTAAAGGATCAGAATATAGGAAACATTAGTCAGCATGGTTTTATGGAAAATCAGTCATGTCAAACAAACCTGATTTCATTGTTTGATGAGATTACGAGTTTGGTTGATAAAGGTAACTGCGTGGGTGTAATAGACTGAGACACTTGTAAGGGTTTTGACTTTAAACCCATATGATCTGATTTTTTAAAAACGCTAGCATGATACAATATCAATAAAGCCCATGTTAAATGGAGTAAGAACCAGCTAACTGACAGATCTCAAAAACTAGTTGTCAGTGGGGAATTATCCTTGAAGGGCGGGTGTTTCTAGTGGGGTTTCGCAGGGATCAGTTCTAGGCCCAATGTTTTTCAACGTCTTCGTCAATGATCAGGAAGTGAATATAAAATCCCTGCTGATTAAAACTTGTGGGTGACACAGATGGGCAGAGAGGAAAATAATGAGGACAGGGCAAACTCGAGAACTGCATGTGCTCGGTCCATTCAAACAAAATGCATTTTCATACAGCTGAATGCCACGTTGTACATTGAAATGAAGAGTGAGAAGTGAGTTCTTTACAGTGTGTCAGTACCTGCATGGGGGAGAATCCCACGTACTAAATGGCTCTTAAATCTAGCAGGGCAAGGCAGAGCGAGAACTAGTGGCTGGAAGGCGAAGCCAGACAAATTCAGGTTCCAAATGAGGCACATTAGAGGCTGATTAGAGGCCTGCCTGGAAGATGCTTTAGTCAAACACAAGTCACTNGTCAGTGGGGAATTATCCTTGAAGGGCGGGTGTTTCTAGTGGGGTTTTGCAGGGATCAGTTCTAGGCCCAATGTTTTTCAACGTCTTCGTCAATGATCAGGAAGTGAATATAAAATCCCTGCTGATTAAAACTTGTGGGTGACACAGATGGGCAGAGAGGAAAATAATGAGGACAGGGCGAACTGGAGAACTGCGTGTGCTCGGTCCATTCAAACAAAATGCATTTTCATACAGCCGAATGCCACGTTGCACATTGAAATGAAGAGTGAGAAGTGAGTTCATTACAGTGTGTCAGTACCTGCATGGGGGAGAATCCCACGTACTAAATGGCTCTTAAATCTAGCAGGGCAAGGCAGAGCGAGAACTAGTGGCTGGAAGGCGAAGCCAGACAAATTCAGGTTCCAAATGAGGCACATTAGAGGCTGATTAGAGGCCTGCCTGGAAGATGCTTTAGTCAAACACAAGTCGCTGGGGTAATGGTGAAATTCTCTGGCCTGGGTTACACAGGAGGTCAGATGAGATGATCCAATGGTCCCCTCTCTCCACAGTCTCCCTGAATCTCCGACTGTGGCTTATGCAGCCCCTGTGTGTGCTGGCCGCAGCTGGCGCTGGCCTGGACAGAAGAGGGCAGAGCTGCTGTGGGTGGGTTTCCATTGGCAGGTGTTTGGGGACGCTCTGGACCAGCCCCTGTCTGAGGGAGGGGGAGGCAGCAGTGAGCGTTTCCATTGTAACCCTGGTCCTTCTCTGCAGGTGGACCGTTTCCTGCACTCCTACTCGCTGGCTGCCCAGGACCTGCCGGCCGAGCGGCTCCGGCACCTGCGGGAGCTTTTCTCTGCCGCGATGGAGGAGCACGACCGGCTGCTGGCCCAAGTGCGGGAGGGGCTGCCCGCATCGCCCGAGCTGGAGGCCAGGCTGGGGCGACTGGTTGGCCGCTTCCAACGTTACCTGCGCGAGGCCCGGGCCGTGTGCATGGAATCCTGGGCCCGCTTCCACCCCCTGCGCATGGTGGCTGGCTGTGCGCTCATCGCCGCCTCCTGCCTGCTCTGCTGCGTCGCCTCGGAGCTGGCGGCAGCCCTGGACTTCTCCTACCGAAGCCGCCTCCTGTACCCGCTTCTCTGGGGCCTGGCGGTGGCAGCTGTGCTGGGGTTGGGCCACCTGCTCACCAGGGAGGGGCTGGACCTCATTCTGGTGTTGTCGTGGTCGGCTGCCGCTTCCCAGCTGGCCTTCTTCTGGCACTCGTGGGGCCGCCGGTCCCGTCGAGCCCATTTGGCTGGTGTCCAGCCGCCGGTGGTCAGCGCGGGCCTGTGGCAGAGGTTGCGAGCGTGGCAGGGGCTGGTCCTCCCCATGGGCATCCTCTTCATCCGGTGCTGCGCCATGTTCTCGGACAGCTTCGTGGTGGCCGAGGCCCAGGTGGCCCCGTTCCTGCTCGCGTCCCTGGCCATCCTGCTGGTGGGGAAGCTGCACTGGCACGGCCGGCTGACCGCTCCAGAAGTCCCCAAGCAACCCCCAGGCTCTGCCTTTTACCAGAAGGAGAGCTGGCAGCTTCTGTGCCTCCTGGCTGCGCTCCTGGCCTGCCTGCGCCTCTCAGGCCTTTTCCACCAGTGCCGCGAGGAGATCCCACACTGCCAGCCCTCGTCCTTCCTGGCCCCCCTCGCCAGCCTGCAGAGCACTCAGGCCAAGAACCTCTTCTACCTCCTGTGCGTGGCCTCGCTGGCCGGGCTGGTCTACGCCGTGCGGCGCTGGCTGCGGCACTACGGGAACCTGAACAGCACCAGCCCCCTGGTGCTCTTCGTGCGCTGGGCCTTCCCGCTGGCGGCCGTCTGGATCGCTTGCTACTGGGCCGTCACCTCGGGGGCGGAGGACACGCTGGGCAAGCTGCAGGAGCTGGTGCAGGTGGCGCTGGTGGGCTTCCCACGGGCCGTCTACGGCCTGGCGTCCCTGGGGCTCCTGCTGGCGCTGTGGACGCCCGTGACGGTGTTCGTGAAGGACAGCCGGGAGTCCGTGGGGCCCATTGTGACCCCTTATCAGGGGGCCCCCAGCTCCCAAGCCGACCTCCAGCACGTCATCCCACAGATCTACAGGAGGATGCAGGAGTCTCTGAAGAGCCAGCTAGACAGGGGTCACCAGAGGGCCACGGTGGCAGCCTACGGGCTGGGGAGCGTGTACTCAGCCACCCTGGTCATAGTTCTCACCCTGCTGGGCTTCCTTCTCCTGATGCTGCACAGCGAGAGGATGAGCCTTGCCTTCCTGCTCCTCTTCCTGGAGGCCTTTGTGCTGCTGCGGATCCACGCCTGTGTCGTGAGCCTCGCCGGGGACGCCGGTGAGCTGGGGGCGGCTGGGGGGTGGGGTTCTCTCTTGGTTGGGGGGGTCCCAGACTCTCCTACACGCTGGTCCCAGGCCCCGCTGCCCATCCTGGAGCCTGGGATGCACCGAGCCCTGTCTCGCGGCTGCAAGAGTCGCCGCAGGCCCGGGCAGCGCAGGGGCTGGGCTCCAAGGGACCCCGCTCTGTGGGGCTGGTTACTGGGTGCCTGTGTTGTCAGTGGCTCTGGCTGACTGCAGGGGAGAGGGAGAGAAGGCCTGAGGCTGGGGGATAGGGCCCCTTGTCGGGTGGTGGGGTCCCTGCTGTTAGGGGGAGGGTTGCTCACACTCCACACCTGGGCTAACTGCCCGGCGGGAGGGAGCTGAAGGGCCGCACAGTTCCCTGCACCCTTCTGGCGAGAAGACCCCCAGCCTGGTGCTTTGCCCAGGAGGGCACCTACCATCCTTAACCCGGGTGAAGAAGGTCAAGGTGCCCAGAGCTGGAGCCTGGTTCATCCCTCCCTTTCTCAGGGGCGAGGGCAGGGAAAGGGCTAACGCTGGCCCTGTCTGAGCTGTGGGTCAGACCATCTCCAGAGGCCTGCCCGTGATGCTGGTCTCTCTGTCCCTCCCAGAGCCCTTCGTGGTCCCCTGGTATGCGGTCACCGCCTGGGTTTTTGCTGCCACCCAGTTCTTCTATTCCACGGGCCACCAGCCCATCTTCCCAGCCATCCACTGGAACGCAGCCTTCGTGGGCTTCCAGGAGGGCCACAGCACCCACCTGCTGCCCGCTGTCCTGGTGGGGGCCAACACGTTCGCCTCCCACATCCTCTTTGCAGGTAAGTGAATTTCCTCTCGAGCCCGGCTGCTTTGACAGGCTGCCCGGCTCGTGGCTGAGGGAGCAGCCAACTCCCTGGGGTTCTCCCGCAGACCCACTAGCGAGCCCCAGCCATACCGCTCTCATGTGACCGGTGAGCAGAATGAAGCTGGCATCCGAGGGGTTAACAGTCCCTGCTGGGCCCTGTGTAGGACAGCAATCTCCACCCCGCCCCGCAGCTGTGTGTGTCCCCCCCGGGCGCCGGGACGCCTGGTAACTTCGGTGCCTTTGTCCTTGAGGTAGTCGGCTGCCCTCTGCTCCTGCTCTGGCCCTTCGTCTGCGAGGCGCCCAACTCCCAGAGGAGGAGGCTGAAGAAGGAGCTGCGGGAGGAGCTTCAGGAGGAGGAGGAGCCCGTGATGGAGATGAGGCTGCGGGAGTCTCCGGAGAGGTTCTCAGCGGCTCTTCTGCAGTTGGGACTCAAGTACCTCTTCGTGCTTGGCGTGCAGGTAGGGGCGGGGGGCCCAGCATTGACCTGTGACAGTGTGGACACCGAAGGGTTAATAACGAGGCCCGCAGTGTGGGGTGGGAATGGGACTGTTCCCTGAGCTCTCAGCCGGGGCAAAGAGTGACAGTGGGTGGAGGCGGAGTGGCAGTTCGCTGCGGTGCCGCTGGCTCCGGGGCGTGCGACCTGCCACACAAACCCGCCTGCCCTTCTCAGCCACGCCCCTCGGCTCCCGCTGATCGAAGCGTGATTCTGTTCGGACGGCGGGGGGCTGCTGCCGCGCCTGGCCCGTGCCGGGGAATCCCTGGAAGCCGGAGGCGCCTCGCTTGGCAGCCAGCCTGGAAATCTGGCCGTGGACGTGCTCAACTTCCAAGTAAAAACCAGGGGTTTGCTCCCTGCCAGCACCACAGTCGCAGCCTGGGCTCCTTCCCTCTCCCACGAAAGGTTCTGCGGGGCAGGGTTTGCCCTTGATACCACTGATCGGAACAGAGTCAGTGCTGATGACACTGACGCATGGGAGGGAAGGGACTCGAGCTCCCGCTCCTAGGGCTGGGCTAGCTCTGCAGGGCTCACCGGAGGGAAAAGCAGTAAAGACGTTTCTGTCCCTACAGGCAGCGGCTCGGACTCGGGTGCACGTGGGGCAGATTTGCTGAGTGGGGGGGGCTGTATTGACAGGCGCTTTGAGGGGCTGTTACGTTAATAGACATCGGGACGCTGAGTCCAGGTTGCCCTCAGTCCTCTCCTACCCGGTGCTGAAAAGGTCTTGGGACTCCTGCCGATCTCCGCGAGTGGGAGCGCTGCAATGGCTGGGCCCAGTGGCATGAGTTCAGGGTGGATTGTCAGCCAGACCCCCTGGCTTAGCTTGGGCCCATCCAGTCTCACCCTTTTGGGGTAATGAGTCGGAGATGGGGCAAGTTCCCCGGGTCAGCCCTAGGATTTCCTTGTGGCTGCTGGGTTCCTTGGAGCTAATGAACACAAATGGGGTTTCCCTCTAGTCCCCTCGCACCAACTCCCATGGTGCATTGGCCTTCTGCCAGGGGTAAGTGTTGGCTGCATCTTCATTGGAACGTGACGCTGGTCTCTGCTGCACCTCTGCCCCTTCGGGCTGTGAGTCCGGGGGTGCCCCCGTAACAGCTCTGCCAGGCGGGGGTGGGATTCGGGAGCAGGGTGGTGGTATCTGCTGCTGCTTCTAGCCGTACACCCAACTACATGGGGTTGGCTCTTCGAGCCCGTCTCCATTCCAGCGCCTTGAAGCTGTCTCGCTAACTCCTTTTCTGTGATACCCCCAAGGATGTTTTGGGTCTTGCAGCCTTTCTCCTACCCTCCACTCCCAAGTTTAACACCCTGGTTCCTGTATATTCTTCTGATCTGCTTTTCCCGTGTCCAAACTGTCTGCACGTGGGCTCCCTCAGCTTTTCTGACATTGGTCCCACCTTCCCACTTCCCCGAATGAGTTCGTTCCGAGCGCCGGCCATTCTTGTGGCTCCAAGCAGCCATCGTAACGTTCTCATTTCCACTCTCGTCAAGATCTGCTGCTGTCTCTGCCCCAGTGCCCAGCACACGGAGCTGTACAGAAGTGAATTGTACGTAATTACCGTCTGGTAGCTCTTACTTGTCAGGCTGACCGCGTTCTCCTATCACAGATCACTCCGCTCGCTTCGCTCCATTTACTCCATGTCTTTCCTGTTCTGCTTAGAATTTCATTGTTTCCTGGACTGTCAAACTAGCTACTTGACCTTCATCATCTGCTAAAAGCAGGCACCAGGGTGCCACTCTGCATGTTGGGTGTAAGTGCCTCGAGCATCAGTGTGAACGAGAAGGGGCTTAGTGCCGAGCCGTGGTGTGCTCTGACTTGCTAGACACGGCTCAGGTTCTCCGCCTGGCCTTCTGGCAGTGGTAACAGCGCGCTTGCCTACGTCCCGGACGAGTCTGACACAGTGTCGGTCTTCGTTCTCCACCCCCACGTGACTTCTCTCAAGCCTTCCCAAGATCCATGAACACTATGTGCAGGGTTTTCCTCTTTCCTCTGTGCTTTTGCGCAAGCGCTCTTAATGCAAAGATAGCACAAACCCAAACCACTGTCGCTGATGGTAGCTTCTTAAAAACATGTTTTCTAAGTGCCAGCTCTGCAAATTCCCCCTGGATTGGAGGGGTCCAGCTGGGCTCTCTCCATCTCTTGCATCATCCCCAGCCATAAAGGTTTTGCAGGCAGGTTCCAGTGGAGTTGCCCAGGGATAATGGAGGACCCAGTTTGGCCCTGCATATGCCTGGGACCTAGCTAACAGTTCTGTTGGTGTGTGAGCTGGAGCGACTCCAGCTCCCTGTTCTGTAGCTTGGCTGGCCCTGCGGAGCTGGTGGGAGCAGGTGTGACTGACCCCGCCCCCCCTGCCCACTCCGGCGAAGGGGCTGTATGCTGGGAAGGGGCTGCCTGTACCTTGTCCCTTTGCCCTGTGAAGACAGGGGCACATCTGATGTCAGTTGAGTGCAGCCTGTGGTGTCCTGGCAAGTTGTAGATCTCCCGTTGTGAGACTCGTTCCCTGCTTGGTTATAGTTCTTCTCTTTGTGTGTGGCTTATAATCCTAGCCACTCCCCACAGCCCGGGGGCCTGGTGTCTGTTCCCAGGGGAGACTGGTCTGGCTCTCCCATCTCCCTCATTGAAATCCATGCATTGGATGTCCCCAGTGGCTGCAGCCCCTTCGGAGGTATGTGCACAGAGTGTGTGCCCCATAAGGCGGGAGAGGAGGGAAGGGAGTCCCTTTTGGGGTGTTAATTAACTTGCTTTCCCATGATGCTCGCTGCACCTGGCCCAGTGACCTGCCTGGCTTCATACCCTTTGCCATGGGCTGGGTGAGGCTTCTAAGGGGGATGTGTGACTCTGGCTTCTCCCTGTTCTTCCCCACAGCTCCTGGCCTGCGTCTGGGCAGCCATGATCCTCAGGAGGCATCTCATGGTCTGGAAGGTGTTTGCCCCAAAGTAAGTCCCAGGAACTCCCCTCTGTCCTGGGGTTGGCCTCTTGCTCTTGGCAGCTTGACTCCTACTCATAGATTCCAAGGCCAGAAGGGTCCGCTGTGGCCTAGAAGGGGGTGCTGCAGGGCAGGATTTGGGGGCATGGAAGAGCTGTGGAGTTGGCGACGCTCATACAGCGAGATAAGGGGCGATTAATCACTGGAGCAGATCGGCAGGGCAGTGGGGCTCCTCCCTCGCTTGGCGCCTGTAAGTCCAGGCTGACTTGTTCTGAAAGACACAAGCTGTTGGGCTGGAGTCAGGACCCAGTGGGATACCCTGGCCCGTGTGGGCAGGAGGCCCGAGACTTGGCTTTGGGATCTGTGACCCCTCAGCCCCTCACTGTCAGGAGAGTCAGATTCAAACTAGAAAGCTAGATTTGCCAGAGCAGTCTAGGCCGGGGGCATGGGGCAGGGGAGGTGATGGTTGCGGGGCGGACCCTGGTCCCTGGCAGGGACGTGGGCTGCAATGCATGCAGTGTGTCTGTCCTGCCTGCAGGTTCCTCTTTGAGGCTCTGGGCTTCATGGTGAGCAGCATCTGCCTCCTGCTGGGGATTTTCCTGGTGATGCGTGTGGACTGCGCGGTCAGCGCCTGGTTTGAGCAGCTCCAGACCAGGTAACATCTGAGCAGCCGAGATGCAGGGAACCCGACGCGGAGCATCGTCCCCTGACGTGACGGCTGGGGCCCTGCTTCACAAGGCCTGGCGGGACCTGGGAGCTGCCACCATGGACAGTAGCTGGGGATTATTCCCGTCTCCCTGCTGGGCGTGACAGAGCGGGGCTGGCTGGTCTCTGGCCTCACTCACTGTATCATTGAACTCTGAGCTCAACTTCATTGCCTCCCGCCAGGTGGGTTTGGAGCCCAGGCCAGGCACGTTCGGCCGCAGCGAAGGGTCTGTTGGGGGAGGGGACGAAAGCACAAAGCCTCAAGTGCCCTCCTGTAGTTGGATCTTCCTGGCATTTCCCTGACATCTCTCCTCATTGGGCAGAACGCACCGCTGGCCACTGCGGGGCTGTGTGCTGCCTTGGTGTTTACTACCTCGCCTGGGGCAGAGACGGGGCCTCGTCGACTGAGGAGCCCCTGGGGGGTGTGGGCACCAGAGGAGTGACCTCCCTGTTCTCTGCCCGTGCAGCAGCCTCCTCCCGGTCCCTGGCTCCCAAAGAGGGGAGTCTGGGCAGCGCACGTCCCTGGGCTCGGGCAGCAGCAGCTTCTCCGAGGCTGCTCCACCCGCGCTGAAGGAGGAATTGTCTGCTGCTGTGTGATGGGGACGCCCCCTGCCTCACTGATTCTGGTCTTCCTCAGGGTTGCGCATGTGAGTGCCGCACCCTGCTGAAGTGTGTGTGTGTGTGAGTGAGTGAGAGAGAGAGAGAGAAGCCTGCAGAGCATGGCGCTTTCAGATGGTACCTGGGGCTGGGTTAGCAACAGTCTGTACAAAGTCTGTTGGAAACTGCTGGGGAGGGAGACAGCAAGGAGGAAGGGAGCTGTACCCAGGAATGAAATCCTCTCTGAGCCAGGGCTTCAGCCTTCTCTGGTATCCAATCAGAGGCCTCAGCTGTAGCAGCCAGAGCCCCCCCCCCGTCTCCTGTTCTGTGCATGCCCTGGAATCTGCTGTGGAGCTGTGACTGCTCCCAACCCCACGCTTGTGATGACGAGTGACCCAAGCAGTGTGGCTGGTTAGTGAGCACAGCGAATGGCAGCCAGGCAGTGACAGGGGCTAGGATCAAGGCTCCTTGTTAAAGGAGGAAGGGAGAGCCAAGAACTGCAGGCCGAGCCACTGGCGTGGGCTCATTGGTAGCTGGAGACCAGGGCTCGAAAGCTTTTGGGAGCAGATAACGCCCCGGCAGGATTGATAGCTTAGCGCCTTCAGAAACGCCGGGGCACCACCTGGAGTCGAGGTTGGGCCACATCTCACAAGCTCGGCAGGGTGGGGCCTGGCCGTGTGGCTGGAAGATCTGTAAGAAAACCCTAAGTGCTGCAGGTGGTGGTGGTGGTGATTCAGAGCACAGTGCTTTTTGCAGTACGGACCTGGGGGCTCCAGCCTGGGGTGTTGTGCTGCTCTGGGTGACCTCTCAAAGGAGCTGTCCCAACCTCACTCCTACTATTTATGATCATGAGATTGTATCCCTTCTTCGCAGGCGTTAACCGTGGGGCCTGGCTAAATTCCAGTGACGGTCCCATTCTGCCTCCCTAAAGTCCCTCTGCAGTTAGGGTCTTCTTCCCTTCCTGCCCTAAGCCATTGTGGTATTACTTGGTGCTATTAAACCCTGCTGTCTCCCCCGGGGTGGGTGAAGCGATCTGTGCTGGGTACGGCAGCTCTCGAGGGCAAAAGGAGCTAAGAGCTGTTTGCGAGGGTCATTGACTTGATTGCTTTTTGAGCCCCGTCTCTTTCTGGCTTTGAACCAGAGCTGTACGTGTCTGACTTCACTTCACTGTGCTATGGCTGGGGTAGTTCTGGGCCCTGCCTCTGGGTCCTTTTGTGGCCCCCAAAGTTATCCTGCCTGGCTGAACTGCTACTGTTAGCCCCAAAGCGCCCAGCTGGTCTGACGGGGGCGTGTCTTGTGGGTGGGTTTGGCTAGTCGCTGTAATTCTGTGGGCCCCGTGTTTGCCCTCCCTGGGATAGTAGCTGAGCGGGTTGGTTAGACGGGGTCACCTGCTATAGAATGGTTCTCTGCTGTAGCTGCTAGTGCAGACCCTGTTGAGTCCTGCTGGCCAGTTCGCAGGGATTGCCCATGGGCACGGGACCGGCATGGGTGCAGGTGGCATTCGAACTCTAGGCAACTCGCATTGCTGAAGCCAGGGAGTGACCCCCACCGTATCACCTGTGTTTACCCGATGCCCAGCCGTGCAGCCTAGTCTGTAGGTGCTAGTCTGAACGGCCTTGCAGGACAACTCTCTGTGGTCTTCAAAGCTGTATTACTGTCCCACAACATCCCTGTCGCGACCCAGGAGTCTGGGCTTTGCTTTCCCCTTCTCCCGAATGTCAGCCGAGCTCCCTTTCTTCAGGAGCTTTCACTGCCCTGCTCAGCACTTCGGGGCGTGTCACTGGAGATCTCCGTGCGCTTCGCAGCCTTCCCCCTCCGCCCCGTCAGCTCTGGATTAGCCCCGGTTTATAGATGAGGCCCCTGAGGCGCTTGTGGCTGTGGTGTGCCCGTGGTCACGCAAGCAGGAACACAGCCCAGGAGTCCTGGCTCCATGAAAAGCACAAAACTCTGCCCCCCCACCCTTTAACTCATGCTGTATCCCCTGCCAGCTCAGGGTGGGGCTGAAACTGATTTTGAATTTTTTATCTTTAAAATGTTTAAGTCCCATTGTTCTTGTAGCTACAGGGTGGGCTAGTGAATTTGGGCACAGGCCTGGGCACTGGGACTCCTGATTTCTGATCCCAGATCTGCCACAGACCGTGAGACCTTGGGCCAATCACTGCCTCAGTCTCCCAGTCAATGAAATAGAAATAATCTAATTCCCTCGAGACCCTGCACTGGGCTGTCAGGGTGCACGTCTTCACCGGAGTGAGGCTCATGGAATAGTTACATCGCGGGAGTGCCAAGGAGCCCCGGGTAGGATTCGGGACTTGTCCTGGTCGCTGTACCGAGGGAGACTAGGCTGCTGACCCGAGGAACTGAGTCCAAGCAGACAGATGACCCAGCGGGGGCTATCGACACGCTTGCCATTTTGTACGTGTCTAGGTCTGTAGTAGTTTTTTCCAGCTGCCCCTGAAACTAGCCGCTTAGCTGCCATTCCGGATAATGTACCAGAGACGCCAGAGAGCCCCGGGGTTACGCTGCGGGGCAATGAGTTAAGAGTTGTCCAGTGCTTGGAGACCTTGGAAGCGTGCCGTGCTGGTTGTTCTAGTGGATGGAAACGGGCGGTGCTTGTTAATTGAACACTCTGAACTTCAGCACTGAGGCTGCTGGGCCCAGCCAGGGCGTGCGGGTTCTAGGGGAGTTAGGGGTGTGTTCGGTCTCTGAATTCAAGGGGTGCTATTGAGGAAGAAAATCCTGCCATCTGTTTCCTCTCTCAGCCTGTCAGCACAGCATCTAGGCACTGTTACAATGTCAGTATCCCAGTGAGCCCTGGCCAGAGCCCTCCCTCCCTTCCATCCCAGTGGGGGTGCACTCCATTCAGAGGGGAGATTTGCATTGTTCCTGAAGCAGGGCCAGGCTCGAGCCCCCCTTGATGCCCCTCAACGGGGATTTCAGTAGGTTGGGACATGGGGCAGGAGGGTCATCCATCATCTGCTCCTTAAACTTGTCCCTCCGCACTGTCTACTGGGGCACTGTGCAGAGACACTATCCATGGGATGCAGGCCTAGCCTCTCATGGGCCCTGTAGATCAGGGCCACTACCTACAAATAGATCTGGCGATGCCTGTCTGTCTGTGCCGGTGTAAAACTCCATTCCGGCCGTGCACACCCCACCCAAGGGTTGGACAAGTGCAGTGTGTGCAGAGCTTTGGCATGGGAGAGCCATAGACACATGTGTGTGATTGGGTCTAATTTCTAAAGCCTGGGTGGGAAGAGTGGGAGCTGGTCACAGACTGTGTTCTCAAGGCCTTGGTCCTGTCTGGTTTATTCCACAGCTTCACGTATGTCAGCACCAGTCTACAATTAAGCCTGTTTCCTTTTGCTCCCATTCGTCCTATTTCGGTTTATCCTCCCTTGCAATGTTTTAAACCATTTGCCTCCCTTAGGGGTGCCAACACCCTCTCAGTAGGTCGCTGGGCATTGCATCCCCATTGCCCCCTGGGGAGGTTGTGTGGTCCAGCAGACAGCACACAGGGCTGGGATTCAGGAGACCTGGCTCTGCCATTGACTGGCCATGTGGCTTTGGGCAAGTTGCTTCACCTTGCTGTGCCTCAGGGAAATCGCGGAAACAGCCATTTATGTAAAGCACCTTGAGCACGCAGGAGCAAAGTGCTCTAAAGATGCTGGGCACTACCGGGCATCTCTGTGGAGCTGATTGTCGCTTTTCTTTCCGCTGGATCAACTCAGCCGACAAGGGGGAAGTGGCTCTGGAGTCTCTGCCAGTGGGTAGAAATTTATAACAGAGACAGGAGGGGGCAACTTGGCAGCAGTCGCTCATCTAAAAGCATCACCTCTGGACCACTCCAGTCATGGGACAGAGCTGGCGAGTGCTCCAAACAGAGGAGTGGGAAGACTGTGTTCTCTTTTCATGTCTGCAACTGACCTGGTGTGATCTTGGGCAAATTGTTTCACTTCTTGTGTCGGTTTGCCTAAAATTGGGATAATACTGTCCTACCTTAGCAGGGGTATTGCGAGGCTGAGTGGTCTGTAAAATGCAGTGAGATCCTCATTGAAGGAGCTAGAAACTAATTAACGGTTTTGTTTAATTATATAATCACTAGGTGGTGGGGAAGATTTGCTTTGTGAGTTTGGATGTTGCTTCTCCTAACTAAATCCAACTAGGGTAACTCGTGAGTGGTCTCTGAGCCCAGCTCCAGTCCCATATCTAGGCTATTGTCTGTTAACCTTCTTTTAGGGAAAATGGAAGGTGAAAGATTGAACTTGAGAATGTTGGCAGGTGGCCCCTGCCGTTGGTCTGGTTCTGTGCTGCGGCAAAACTGATCCTTGCAAATAAAGTGTGAGATCCAAAATGGAGGTGAGCCTGGGCCGCTTTGTACTTGTGTGGGGCGGGGAAGGGAGGCAGCAACCTGGCAGCGGACNTTGGCAGGTGGCCCCTGCCGTTGGTCTGGTTCTGTGCTGCGGCAAAACTGATCCTTGCAAATAAAGTGTGAGATCCAAAATGGAGGTGAGCCTGGGCCGCTTTGTACTTGTGTGGGGCGGGGAAGGGAGGCAGCAACCTGGCAGCGGACGGGGTGTAACCCGTGCAGAAGAGGTGAAGAAGGGCAAGCGGGGGTGGGGCTGTACTGCATTGGAGGGGGGGGCAGGGGGCAGCTCCGAGAAGGGTGCCAGCGAGCAGGCCCGTAGGTGCGGCGTGGGGTAAGGTCATCCCCATGTGCCAGCCCTAGCACCCATGGGCCTCCTGCACCCCCCTCATGACAGCTTCACCCGGGCACGAGCCCCCCTGGGGGGCAGCCGGGCCCCTCCCCGAGCCAGGGCAGGGGGCAGGAGCAGGTACCTAGCACCCAAGGGAGGTTTCTCTAGGTGCAGCTTCAGGAGCCCTGGCCTCCATCCCCCCACGTGTTTGCTGGGGGTGCACCTGTCTCGGCCCCAGCCAAGTGCAGAGCAGCGCCCCCCCCCCAGGGGCGGTGGGAATGAGGCTCTCTGCGCTGCACTCCCCCTGCCCCCCGCGGGCAGAGCCCAGGGCAGCCTTCGCGCTGCTCTAGCAGCAGCTAGGGGAGCGATTAGGCTCTCCTCGGCCACCGTACCCCAAGCCCGCGCTCTGACCACGCCCAGCGAGGGCGGACTCCGCCTCCGCCCGTTACAGCTTGCGCCTCGCGCGCCCCACGCCTGAGACGCAAGAGCCACGTCAAATCTTCCGCTTCGCCGCTCCCTTAGCAACCGGCACTTCCGGCTCCCTCCGCCAATCCCCGCTCCCGGCCCCGAACGCGGGGGCCAATCCGCGGCGCGGGGGCGTGGCCGAGGGGGAGATGGCGCAGAGGCTCCATCCCCGCGGCCGGGCGCGCTCCGGCGAGCGGAGCCGGCCCCGCGGCTCGAAGCGGGCCAGGCGCGAGGCCNCCCCGCCTCCTGCCCGCCGGCCCCTCGGGACACGGGGCCCCGCCGCTGGGCGCTGCTCAGCTGCTGCCTGCGGGAGTGGGTGTGGGGAAAGGGGGGTGATGTAGTTGGGGTCGGTCCTGCTTGGGGGGGGGTGGGACTAGATATCGCCCGAGGTCCCTTCCAGCCCTGCTGTCTGATCCTGTGAAGGAGCAAGTGGTCCTGGCAGACAGCAGAGCAGGTCACTCTTGGGAATAAGTCCCACTGTTGTCCCGGGGTCCCTGTCCCCCGACAGCGCCACTAGAGAGAGGGTGTGGAAACCACCCCCCACCCCCAGGAGGCCAAGTGACCATTGATGCTCTGCTAGAGGGGCTGACCGGACTCTAATCTCTGTGCTGGAGGACCAAAGCCCCGGACTAGCTAACCAGTTGGAAGAAAGTGGAGGCACAGGCAGACAGCCTGACACTTCCAGATGCAGGAGGTAACCTACGCTCTCATACCTGCCGGATGCTGGTCCCGTCTACGTGGTTCTAGGGCTGAGGCAGTGTATTGAGAACCAGAGCAGGAAGGCTCAATTGTTGGTGCAGGGCAGCCTGATGAAAGCTTCCCTAGGGATTGCTGTTTGATACACCCCTCGTGTCTCCAGCTAGCCTCTTGTTGCATTGGTCTCTAACTGCAGGGCTGC
>NC_048303.1:1085228-1112185 GCF_013100865.1 Trachemys scripta elegans
AGCAGAAAGAATCAACCATGGGCTCATTAGGGGTAAGGAAAATGTCCCATGTGTCTGAGAGGCAAGGTCACTAGGCTGGCTGGAACAAGGCCAGGGAATGGTGATGGAGTAAGGAGGGTGGTTTCTCTGCGCTCTCATGTGAATGGCATTGGCAGCTGTCTGAGGCTAGGGGTGAGTGAAGGTGCCAGCTGCCGTGTTCTGCGTGTGATGGAGTCTGGAGACTTGGGGCTTCAAGGGGGAACAGAAAAGCTTACAAGAAACGAAGAGCCCGAGAGAGTAGCACAGGTCACAGTGAAAACAGAAGTGTTACTAATTGACTTACAGTGATTTGGGACTGGGGGAACTTAGAGAAATGGGCTGAAATTCGGGGAGGGAGATTCCGATAGCGTTCAGGTATGTTCCCTCTTGGCAGACATGACTGTTTAGCAGGAGTCGGCAAAGCTAATGTGGCGGCTTTGGCTCTGGGCCTGGGATACAACCGAATGTTGATAATGTGAGCGCCCATCATTCCCCAGTGCCTGTGTGGGGGAGCTCTTGTTCCTCTCTCTCCTTTTGGGGTTCTCTTCCTCTCCACCGTAGCAGGTAGAAAGCTCTTCTGTGCCTCTCCTAGAGCTAATGGAGTTTGCACTGCTCCAGGCCGTGTCTAGTCCCTTCCCAAGGCAGGGCCTCTCTTTTGCTAAGGCTCTGTCAGGCTGCTGGAACGGGATCAGGTGCTGAGCAGACTGACCCGTGGTCCTGTGGCTGTTTTCCTCTTCTAGTGCTGGAGGCTTGTGGGGTGTCTGGGCAGGATCTCAGCACAGAGGAGCTCTGGCAGAAAGTGCTGCAGGATGTGACCACAGAAGAGCTGTGCGCACCTCTGCATCGACTAGGTGCTCTGCAGGGAGCGGTATGGCTGGCAGCAAACTGCCTGGGGAGCGTCACTGGTCTCTTCCGGCTCCTGAGTGACACCAAGGTAACACCACATGGCCTCTCCCCGGCGGATCAGTGCTGGGGCAGGGACCTAGCCGCTGGCTGGTGTACGGAAGATTTGCTGTACTACACTGTGCCATGGGTCCCTCTCGTCTCATATCCGAGTCCCATAGTGGCCAGTACCTGATGCTTTAGAGGAAAGCTTAAATCCCAGTCCCCGTGTAGCACCTGAGCACTAATGTGATGCTGCCCATACTGGAGGGGAAGGATTCCAGTCTGCCCCTTGCAGGTATCACTTTGCAGCCAGGAGCATGAATCTGGTTACCCATGTGGTTCCTATGAGCTGGCCAGATGTGTATTCCACCCTGTCTGGGACAGTCTCTGACCTGCATGTTGAGATCAGAACCCGGCACAACTAGTTCATGTGCTGGGGGCTGTTTTCGGACCAAGGGGATCGGAGTTTGATTTCCTGCTGTTACAGTGAGTTCTGAACGGCTGAAGCATACGCCAGAGCAGGGGTCGGCGACCTCTCGGAAGTGCTGCGCCGAGTCTTCATTTATTCACTCTGATTGAAGGTTTTGCGTGTCAGTAAATACATTTTAATGTTTGTAGAAGGTCTCTTTCTATAAATCTATAATGTATATCTAAACTATTGTTGTATGTAAAGTAAAGAAGGTTTTTAAAATGTTTAAGAAGCTTCATTTACAATTAAATTAAAATGCAGAGCCCCCCGGACCGGCGGCCAGGACCCGGGCAGTGTGAGTGCCGCTGAAAATCAGCTCACGTGCCACCTTCGGCATGTGTGCCATAGGTTGCCTACCCCTGCCCTAGAGCAGTATCAATGAGGGCTAAATAAATGCCCACAAGTCTGTGAGACGGGGGCCGAGTTGGTATAAATATTTGTTATAAAACCATCCAGCATAAAGTGCTGTGTCAACAAAAGACCCAAGCCCATCAGTGCACTCCCCATTCAGCATGAATAATTCTCTCACTGGTACTAGAACTTTCTCCTAATGCCCAAAGTGCAGTGAATGCTCTCAAACAGTCCCCTTCTGCTGTGGGCTCTTAACGCCCGATGCAGTGAGATCCCTGGCAGGGTCGCCAAGCAAACTGGAAGGGAAGTTCGTCAGCAGACCTGCAGCTTCTGTAGCGAGTGAGTGCTGACTGTGATTGAGAGGTAACTGTCTCCTGCTGACTGGAAAGGCGGCGAGGGCTTTTCTTCCAGCAGGGAGGCTGTGTCAATAGGGGTGAGCTGGGGAGTCTGGGTGTCTCGCGTACACAGGGCTCGTGGCACAAAGGATCTCTCCTCTGGGATTTCTCGTGTTCTGAATGGATTGCACGTGATGCTGGTGTGCTGGGGCAGCCTTGGAAAGCGCACTGAACTCATCTGGGCAGGGAGGCAGGATACCAGACTAATGGTCTGATCTAGTGCAGCAGGAGGTGGGAAGAAGCTAGCTTGCTGCCAGAGCGAGTGTGCGAATCAGGAATGAGGCCAGAGGGAGGCTGCGGTGGGGCGTGGTCCGGGCACATGGAGCTCACGGTCAAAAGGCTCAAGAGGCACAATACAGCCCCCCAGACCTGCTCTTTCTCTGGGCCCTGGGATTGGTGCCTCCAGTGTTGAGTAACCCGCTGATGTTCTCTCCCCGTGCCTTTCGCAGGGCCCGCTGCCTTCTGCCCACGGGGGTGAGAATGAGCTCCTTGCGCTTCTCAAGGCATGGAGTGTGCCTGTTGAGGGGGACACGTCGCCCCTCGTGGTGCAGAGCACCAAGGACTTGAAAGAGATACTGTGGACCTCAGCTGCCTTCCTGCAAGGTATGGTTAGAGGTGCCTTCTCCACCCCCAGGCGGGGTGCTGCTGCTCCTCCCCTTTCAGTGCCAGCCATCCTCCTGGCCTACTGCCATCCGAGTCTGCCAGCACTGTGCCGTCACCAGCTGGAATTCCCTCAGCCATTCCCTTCCCTGGAGCAACCAGCCTTGCTCCTGAAGGAAACCTGTTTCCTGCTCTTCATGGTCTTATTTGAGTTAGAGTTGCAGAATACAGACGCTCCCCGACTTACGCAAGGCGTTCCGTTCCAGAACGCCTTGCGTAAGTCAGGGATGTTTACCCGACAATTACGCCAATAAGAACAACAAAAACCCACTTACGGAACTTTTTCCGTAAGTCGGGTTTGCATAACCCGGGGAGCGTCTATAAACGCCAATATCTTAGATGTGCATGTAAATTCCCTACTTCAGTTCCTGGCTCAGTCCTGCCCTGCAGCGTCACAGGGCCCCCAGTCTCTCCCTGTAACCCGTTCCCTGGTTCAGCCCTGCCCTGCAATGTCACGGGGGCCCCCCGTCTTCCCCAGTGGCCTGCTCCCTGGCCCAGCTCTGCGCTGCAGCGTCACAGGGCCTCCCCATATGCCTGCCCCTGTGCCTCATTCTTCAGCTGTGCCGGGGATGAGAAAGGGCCCCCATCAGGCAGAAGGCTAGCAGGGGGCTCGTTGTGAGTTCAGAATGGGTTACAGTGCACCTGGGAGCCAGCTTTGCAACTTCTTGGTTAAGTTTCACTGCAGTGTGATTGGAGCCCTGTCCGGCCCTGGTCAGGCCTCTTGCTTGGTCCCTGTCCTGACTGTCCTTGGAGCTCCCCAGGAGGTGAGTATCGCACTGCTCACCCTGGGGCAGCCAATTGATGGCAATGCCTCTGTGTGTTAAACAGGTAGGGAGAACTACATGTCCCAGCATGCCACGCTCCACTCTTAGCAGCCAGCTTATTTAATGCTGGGGCCTGTCCTCTCCACTGGCTGCACTTCTGTATGCAGACAGAGGGCAAGCCTCCCCCCACATAACCCTGGTGTAGAGGGGGATGCAGATGGCTTTCCCTTTGTGTATTCCAAGTCCTAGCAGAGCAGACATAACCGTATTGGGCCCAAGGGCGGAGTTCCAGAGTCGGGCGGGAGGTTTGAGATGGCTAGCGAGGGAGGTAGTCAGTGATGCTGTCTCACATGGCGCTGTATAAAACATGCCAGACTCCCGGCAGAGTCCGTTCCCTGTGGAGCTCCCGGCCAGAGGCCCAGAAGACCCAGCACTGCCTAGGGGTTAGCGTTCTAGCTGGAAAGTTCCCAGGTGGCTGTGCCCTTGGGAAGAGAGGGAGAGTGTAGGACAAATGTTAATTGGGAGGCAGTTTCTGGCAGGTGGGTAGTGCCCAGGCAGGAGGGATGCCTAGTGTGTGAGGGGTTGAATGCGTAAATAGATCACAATAAATGATTGTCCCAAGGCGGGTTCCCGGCCAGTGGCCCAGACGCAGGTGGAGCCTTTGAGTTAGTGACTGAGAAAGGGGCAGGTCTGGAGACCAGAATCAGAATGATCCCACCGAGCTGCAGGCTTCAGCTCTCGCCCCAGCACAGTCCAGGCTGACCCTGCCTGCCTGCTCCCCAGCGGCATCTCGGCTAAGGCTCTGCAGGGGAATATGGATCCTCCTGGGATTGGGACGCCCCTGCCCAGCCTGGCTCTTGGCAATCCTCGTTGCAATGGCAGTGATGTTCCCATAGCACGTGCATGCGCAGTGTGCTGCAGAGGTCAGGGGAGGTCGCAGTCCCATGGCAATGGCAGGGTATGGCGCAGATGGATATAACGTGGTGTGAGACATGCACTGAGTGGGGAGGGTCGTTGAAGCAGGAATACTGCGTGGGACCAGATTGGGGGGAGGGTGCAGGGAGTGCTGGTCACGGGGCCGTTCCAGGCCCGTGGGATAGCGTGAAAGGCAGAGCCTACAGGGGGCGAAGTAGGTGGAGCAGAGTGAACGTTTTGTGTGTGTGTTTCAGGTTTGCAGGGCCTGGAGGCTGGGAATCTCCCCACAGCTCTCTCCCTGCTCCAGGCAGCTGCATCCGGGTTCTGCTCCAAGAGGGTCCTGGCCCAGATCTACACCTGCATCGGCTGCTGCACTCAGCAAATGGTACCTGTCTCCCTCTAGCAGGGGGCAGGGAGGGTACAAGAGCCAGTGTCTCCATCGCCCCAAGGAGAGCCTGCGTGTGGGCTGGCAGAGGCGTGGGAGGAGACTGGGTGAACGTCTGTTCTGTATACGCGTGCTGCACTGGACAGGGGGAGCAGGGTCTCTTGGGCCCCCAGCCTCCTTGGGAAGCTGCTGCCTTAGTTTCCCACAACAAGACTGGCTGCACTAGCCAGTGTCTGCTGCCTCCCGAATACCCCCTGCCCCATGGCAGCGGTGTGAGCGCCATGGTGGGGTCGAGCAAGCCCAGGTCAATGGGAGGGGAGCACTGGTGCCCTGCAAGGGCCCAGCACGGAGTGAGTCATCCCAGTGAAAGGGGGGGTTGGGAAGAGGGGCTGTGAGGGATGAGGAGCTGTGAGTGACCTGGTCGTTGGGCTGGAGTTACTGGAGAACTGCGGGCTAGAACTGCCGGGATCTATTGATCTAATTTTATAGTGGGCTGTTGGAAAAACAAGCAAGGAAGCAACATAATGGATCTTGATAAGCAACTTCCAAACAAACAAACAATAGGGGAGGCGATTAGAGGACAGTGGCCTACGTCCAGGCCCCAGGGACACAGCTGTTCTGCCAGTGCTGGGCACAGAGAGATCAAGGGAACACAAAACAGATAAAAGGGGGGAGGTGTTAGTTGCGAGGCCTGAGACCCGAGAAGGATGCTTAGAGGTGCATTTACCCTGGTAACATATGACTGGAAGGAGCCCATGTGCAAACTGCCCCTTGGGGATTGTGCTGACCCCCCCCCGGTACTGTCTGTATGGGGGATCTGCTCGGGGGCACTGACCCAGACCCCAGTGGGGATAAATCTGCCTTGGTGCCCGGGAGAAGGACTGGGGCACTTCTCCAGCAGGGCTTTTCCGGCTCTCAGGTCCGAGTCCGTTCCCTGGTCTCTGATCCCACTGCCCTGGAGGGAAATCCAGTAGTGGTTCCTGTGGAGGACGGATCCTGTACTGACACGGCAGGAAGTGGGACCTGGGGCTTGCCGGGCTGAGGAGCTGGTTTCCTTCGGATCCCCAGAGTGACTGACAAGCAGAACGGCTCAAAGTGACCGAGTCTTGCGTGCTTGCCTGGCCCTCATCACTGCAGAATCGGGTCCCTGCCCCGTGGGTCTCACTTCGAAGGACAAACCTGTTCTGGTTCTTCTTGCCCTGGGAGAGCTGCCCGGGGCGGGCTGCTTGTCACTGAGTGGGAAACTGAGGCTGTGCAGTCCAAGGGGTTGGAAGGCAGAGGGTGGGGAGGGAGGTCCACCCCCATAGGGCAGTGTGGAAGCTTACAAAGACCCTGACCCTGAAAAGTGCTGAGCAGCAGTGACATCTGTGGGTGCCGAGCCCAGGGGCAGCAGTGGGCCTGGAGGTGAGGGCAGAGTGGAGGAGATGGGATGGGACTTTGGAGAGTCAGGTGCTTACTGCCCCATATCCATCCCGGAGAGCCATCGCTGTTCTTGGGGGGTGCAAGAACTGGGTCCTCACCATGCCATCTGGCCCAGCTGACACCACCGGGATGTGTCCCGATCTGCAGAGGGGTGTGCGGCAAAGGGACTGGCACGGGTCGGGGAGGCGTGGCCACAGCAGGGATGTGGTCTAGAAACGAGAGTGCCAGATGGTTGGGCTTGGGTTTCCAGCCCCAGGAGGTGCCCCCAGCTGGGCAGTGGGAGGGGTGCAGGTTAGCCAGCATTGAGACCCTCGCCCACCGCTCCATGCACATGGTGGCTGCTCCGATTCCGCTCCCCCAGGCTTTGTGGGCAGGGCGACCTGCTCGGGCAGCGTCAGGTTCCCTGGAACGCTGTTTTCCAGGTGATAGTCCAGCCATGTCAGCAGTGACTGATTCTGCTGCGTGTGATTCTCCCGCCCCCAGGGCAAGCCTCAGACTGCTCTTCAGCACTTGAAGCGGGCGCTGCAGGTGGATTTCCAGTGCCTCTCTGCCCTGTCCCAGGCGGCGCTGGTGTACCGCCAGCTGGGGGAGACGGACGCGGAGTTGGAAGCTCTGGCTCTGCTCTACAAGGTTTGTCTCTTCCCAAGGGGAAGCATCACGAGTCAGGGGGCTGCATTGCTGTCTCTGGTCCAGCTGTGCCTGTGCAGAGCCTCCTGCCCCCCCCCCACCTCCAACATGCAGGGGGGGCGGGGTCAGTCTGGCCACTCAGAGCCCAGTGATGGCTGCTGCAGGCACCCCTCAGGCATGCTGGGCCTCCAGCACCCAGGCTAGAAATGGAAGAGCCCGCTGCCTCATGCACCCTGCTCAGCAGGTGAACGCTGGCCCGTGCTGGGTGATCAAGGCTTGGGCTGTTGGAGCAGCCGCAGGAGCAAGGTACATCTCCCCAAGTGTATGAACTAGGAAGCGGATTGGAGGAGGTGACGGTTCAGTGCCCAGTGAGCACTGCTTTCAGTGACAGGCGTGTGGTGGTGAGGGGCACGTGTAGCACGGGGGGCTCACTGGGCACGTAGTAGACAGTTAATTTTCCTGCTCCTGGTTTGTAATGAAGTGCCAATGTGGGACTGAAGACAATTTCCCGAGCTCCTGCCAACATGGGACAGGGCTGACCAGGCCCACCGCCCTTCCGAGGGGAGAAACTGTCCCATGCTGCTCTGGGAGCACTGATCTTTATTCTCTCTGCTCTGAGTGGCTATTAGAGATCCCCCAACGCAGGAGTTTGCCTGTGTCCTCTCCACACTGAGGCCTTGCCTCTGTTCTCCACCCCAGAGGTGACTGCGTTTCAGCGGGTGGGAGGTTGAGGCCCTCTAGGGGAGCAGTGAGCGATCTAGACTGGCTGGACCGGGATATCTGTAGGTGAACTGACTCCTCCCCCTCCCTCCCCCCCCGCAGGCTCTGGAGACCCCCGCTCAGGAGGCTGTCTCCATCGATCCTTGCTTTCTAATCCGAACGGAGCTCCTTGTTCACACCCCGGCCCTGGCATCCCTGTTCAGCCGCAGCCACCCGTCGGAAGTGAAGTACCTGCTGGCGCAGCGGTGCCTCCAGGCTGGCAGGTAAAGCGCTCCCCACCCCCTGCTCTCCTGGGACCCTCCCTTCTCTGGGCGCCCAGGTAAACCCCTGTTCAGCATCGCCCTTGTGTCTGGGTGGTGATGGAGCAGCAGCTACCCCCCTGCAGGCTCCGCCCTCCTCGCGGGGCCCAGCACCACTGGCTAGCGTCAAGCGGGAGGCTGCTTGCGCAGCTCTGCTGGCACTCGTCAGCCCTGGGCCTCTGGCTGCTGCTCTCGGGCTCGTCCCTGTCCCCCAAGGGCCAGGCTGCTCCCTGGCTGCCGGAGGTCCCTCCTGACGTCGCTCTCTGTCGCAGGGTGGGTGAGGCAGTGGAGCATTACCTGGACCTTCTGGCTCTGCTGCAGGAAGGGCCGCAGCACCAGGTAAGCCCCTTGGGAAGGAATCCACCTGGTGTGTTGGGGTGACTGGGTCCCGTCCTCGGACGCCCTGGGATTCGGCAGGGCAGCTCCCTGCACCCCTCCAGCTAGCGGCTCCTCTGCGTGCCCGGAGTCTCTGCAGCGACTGAGCCCCCAGCTCTCCCTGGAGGGCACCCTGAGCCGCAGAGCACGAGGGGGCAGAGTCAAGGCTAACGGCCTGGCCTGGGGTTCGAGAGGCGGTGTGGAATGGATGCGGGGGGGGCGCTCACCCACGCACTACATGGGCCCCGCCCCCGCATTTTCAAACTGGACTCTGAATTTGGGTGTTGTGAGACACCAAGAGGCTGCGCGCCCGCCCTGCAGTTATGAGCGCTTCCGGTCAGGCCGAGGCACGCACCGCGAGAGAGCTCTGGGGAGGGCTGGCCTAGAGCTGTGTGAACGGGAGAGCTGCCCCTTCTGTGCTGGGGCCCCACGTCTCCGCTGGCTTCGGGAGCCCCTGCCTGGGGCCCATTGGAGCCTGTGACACTTGCTCCTCACTCGGCCTGTGGAGTAGCCGCTGCTGAGCCCCGCGAGGTGCCCCCAAGTGCCGGTTGGTGCACGCTGCCCCCAGTCCCCTAGGTGGTGCTGAGGGTGACGCGGTTGCTCTCGCTGCCCAGGTGCCCCTGCACGGCAGGTCAGCTCTGCCCAGGATCCCGGAGGTGTTCCTGGAAGCTGCGTCCGCCCTCGAGCAGCTCGGGAGGTACCAGGACGCCATAGCTGTGTGTGAGGAGGTCATCAGTCGAACGGATGACCTGATCCCAGAGACGCTGCGGATCGAATTGGACTCCGGTGCTGGAGGGGAGGCACCAGGGAGGGCAGGCTCCCCTTCACCTGGCATCCCACCCCAGCAGAGAGAGAGCCTGCGCTGCATCGTGTGGAGGGCAGCTGCGTATCTGCATCAGGGCCGGGCTTGGGCCAGGCTGGGGGAGAGCAAGGAAGCCATAACACGGTTTACCAGGTGACTCCATCTGCCGCGGAGGGGAGCTATGGGGCCATTTGCGGAGTGGTGGGTGCGGGGCCCCCCATGCAGTGGCTCTGGGGCAGCATAGAGCTCAGCGGTGTTGGCTGTGGCACTCTCATGCTGGGCTGGGCTGACCCATGGCTTTGATGTGACCTCCCCTACCGGGAAATGGCACAGAAATGACTTTGACCTTTCCCCTGCAGGTGCCTTAATGTCCTCCTGAGAGTCCAGCTCGTGAGCGCAGGTACGGTACAGCCCAGCCCGCCCGCTGCGGTTCCTGCGTGGGAGGGACCAGCCTGGGGGCTGGCTAGTGCCTGGCCGGGGCTCTGAACCTGGAAAGCGCCATGGTAACGCTCAGTAGCAATATGGGGATTAAACAAGGCTCCATGCCCAGCAGGAAAGTACCTGTCTCCTTGCCCTGAGCCATGATCCGCTCTGGAGCATCGGCAGAGACTGGCGGGTGGGGTGGGGTGGGATGGGGGAAGCTCAGCTCTGCTCTTTGCCTGCGTTCTCACACCACCCACTAATGACAGTCAACAGCTGTGGCTTGAGGAGACATGAGGAGAGTCCGGGTTCCAGGGAACGGATTTGGGTTAGGTCTTTAAGTGGCTTTTCCTGGAGAATTAGCCCGGTTATGAGATAATTGTGGCTGGTCCTTATCTGCCTCCATCCCTGTAAGATCGGTGCGGGGAAGGGATCTTCAGTCAGGCTGATTGAAACACTTAATGACGTTCATTCCGAAGACTAACGAGCAGCTTTTGCTGTTCATTCAGCTCTCCTCCCTCTTCAGCGAAGGGCAGGGGGAGCGCCCAGCCCACCTCTCAGGGGTCCTCAAGGACAACTCCAGGCAAACGTCAGACTTGTCATTCCCGATAGAGCCTAGGTGCAAACCAGCAGGTAGCTTCTCCCCCAGCAGGGTCTCTTTACGCACCAGGAGGAATCCCAAGAGCCCAAGCCACGTTTTTCCCCCTGCTGGCCACCGTTAAGCCACTGCTGATCCTGCCCAGAAGCGGCTTTGGACCCTTCCCTGCCTTTGCCCCGCGGCGTCTCCTGGGCCTCTTCCCTTCAGGGAGGTCCCCTGCACAGCTCTTAGACAGGCCGCCCTGTGACCCCAGCCTCCACGCCGGAAGCCTTTTCGCTGCACTGTGTTCAGCTGGGAGCCAGTGCTACCCTCCCAGCAGAGCTCTCAAAGGGGTGGGGGAGTTGGAAATATCCCCAGGCCAGCGCTGCCTGCCTGGGGGTATGGGGAGCACTGCCCAGCGGACAACACAGCCACGTGTGGGGTGTTCTTTCCATGCCAGCCAGCATCCAGAGCAGCGAGGAGATGGCAGAGGCCCTGCCAGAGACAAAGGTGCTCCAGAAGATCAGGTTGCTGGCTCTCCTCGGACGAGGCTCCCAGTTCCAGGAGCTGGGTCGGGACAAAGAAGCTTTGATGAATTTCCAGCACAGTCTGCAAGTTTGCCCAGGTACCAGAGGCTCGTATTGCTGGGGGCGGGGTGTAGCTTGTGGCCTGCTTTGACTTCCTGGCGTGGTGGGCCCAGGACGCTAAGCCAATAAGCCCTGGAGCCTGCTAGGTTATGGTGACGCTCTCCCACAATCCCCTGGGTTCCCTCCCAGCTGCAGTGCCGTTCAGCAAGGCCGCCTCTAACCCAGTCAGACCAGGCCTGGCTGAATACACCAGAGTGCCTTTGGTTTCCATGGCAAACTCTGTCCTGGTGAAAGGTGCTGGCCTCAGCCCTGGGGGGGATTTTGGGCCAGTGACCCGTCTGGGAAAGGCTCCCTGTCCCATAGCTGTGCCGCTCCTGCCTCTCAGCCTCCTGGATGGTTCAGAAACCCCCACAGAACTCCCCCTAATCTGCCCAGTCCCCGCTGTTGGCTGAGGCCCCTCTGTGTCTTGCAGGTGACCCTGCTGCCACCTCTCACCTGCTGCGAGCTCTGTGGAAGCTGAACCGAAGGCAGGAGGCTGCTGCTCTCTGGCAGAAGTTGCACGCGGACACTGCCCCGGCAGACGGGCAGCAGGAAGCACCGGGGAGGTGTGTAAGGTGCTTGGTGGCTGCGGCTATTGCCAGGCCTAGGCGCTAGCCCCAGAGCTGCCGGGTTGAGGTAACCGAAGCGCTCTGCGCTGGGTGGCACTAGGGGCTTGCCCGGCTCTGCACCTCAGCGCCTGTCTGGGCCACTCCTGCACGCGAGTCCTCTACCCTTCCGGGGCGCAGGAGGTGGGTGCAGAACTGAGCCTGCTGCACAGCCTCTGGGGAAGTCGTTTCCCAGCGAGACCCCTGCAGCCCATCCACCTGCCGTGTTCAGCTCTGACTTCTAGCAACGCCCACACGGGCGGCTCCGGGCCATTGATCCCAGGGTGTGCCACTGGCCTCCATTGTTACTGCCCAGCGAACCCCTCCCCTGAGAGCCCAGAGCAGCAGCTTGTTAGCCTGGGACTGACACCTGGGAACTGGCTGGCTCAAAGGGAGTTTGAGGGCCAGGTCAGGGTGGATTTCCTGCAGCAGAGCATGGAGTGAGCCACAAGTCTTCCTGATCCCCATGGGACCCACCTCCACTCTGGGCTGGCATGGGACCTGCTGCTTTCATGTCTTTTTGCCCTGTTGGGCTTGAAGTCAGCAGGCGGATTTCAGGAGGGCATGTCTATGGGCAGAGAGGAGGGAGCTGGCATGGAGCCCATAGGTGGGAAAGAGGGTCAATCCCCAGGTGGGAGGGTCCAGCAGGGCATGGGATTCCTTGTGGAACAGGGAGTGGGGTCTGACAGCCAAAACCGCAGTCCTGTCCCTGCTGGGACCTTGAGACCAGCTTTCTTTCAAGCCGGATCCCAGTGATTTCAGGTCCAGTTCTGCTGCCCGCTGTTCGAAAAGGAGCTTGGTAAATTGTAGCGGGATGAGAGAAAAGCCCCGAGGATGGTTAAAGGGTTGACTCAGGGATCTCTGTCCGCTTAGCTTCACAAGGGGAAGGCTCTGGGGTGACTGGATCAGTCTATAAGTACCTATCCGGGGAGCAAATCTGTAATACTGGGCTCTTCAGTCTTGCAGCGAGAGGTCTAACACGGTCCGATGGCTGGTCGTTGAAGCTAGACACGATCAGACTGAAAAGCGGTCCCTCATTTCTAACAGTGGGGGACATTCCCCCTGGAGCAATTTACCAAGGGGTGGGGGATTCCCCATCACTGACACTTTTTAAATCAAGATGGGATGTTTCATTAAAAGCTTGGCTCTAGGAATTATCTGGAGGAAGCTCTCTGGTCTGTGCTCTACAGGAGGTCAGACTAGATCATAGTGGTTTCTTCTGGCCTTGGAATCTGTGAATCGTGCGAATAACACCCCCTATTTCCCTCTTCCACCCTCGGGAATTTCCACGGTCTGTACAGCCGTGTCTTCACTGGGAAAGGGGCTGTTTTTACCGGGTGTTAAGATGCTACTGTCGACCATCCGAGTTGTAATTCTAACCTGTTGCTGGGGTGAACCCTACGCTGCCTGGTGTGGTTCATCTCCACCCACTAGCACAAGCTAAAACGATGGCTGCCTTGTCTGCGCTAGGATGTTAACACGTTAAAAACACCTTTATTCTAGTGTGGCCGTGGCCTGTCTCGCCAGCCCTGGGTGGAGAGGATGGAGTATGTGGTGAGGCCAGAATTACCCCTTGCCCCAGGGCTGCTGTCTGAGCTGAAGCAGCTCCTGCCCTGGGTCTAAGGAGCTTGGACAGAGTGGTGTGGGATGAACGTGCTGCTAGGAATTCTCTCCTGCCCGTGCCCGTCTCCAGAGGCAGCTCAAACTGGAATGCTGCTGTGGGTCGGTTACAGCGTCTGTCTGCGATCCCAGCTGTTGTCACTCCCCCGCCAACTGTCCTTTCGTACGGTACCCAAATAGGCCTTGCTCCCTAACCGGTCCCCTGGTCTCTTTCAGGCCCTACCCGTTGTACCTGGTGTCGTGTCTAAAGCAGGTGAACCTCCCACACGATGAGTCTCTTGCTAGGAGTCTGCAGGACTATCTGAGGACCAGTGGCCAGGATCCTTAGAGCCATCCCCGTCTCCCTCCCCACAGTCACGCAACTGCTAAAACCTCCTTCCCTGCAGAGGGCAGCAGGACGGCATTATGCTCTGATGGCTTTCCCAGGACTCTGACTTGCCCTTGGGCAGAAGAACTCTTCCTAGCCAAGGCACCAAAGCACAATGAAGCTATTTTTTTGGTAATAAAAAGGACGCGGGAGTCGGCCACGCCCCACTGTGTTCGGCTTATGCACACTCTTCTAAACCTCTCCTGGACTGTCTACGTTAAGAGTGAAGCATTGTGTGCTGCAGGGCACTTGCCCGGGCGCTGTCGGGAATGGCCTGAGCCTCCTGCCTCCATGTCCCCTCGCCGTGGAGAGTGGGGTTGCCTGCGTGCTGGATCCGTTGGGCCATGCCTACCGTAGGAGCACAGGTGTGTGTTTTAACACGTTATCACCTAGTGTCCACAGGGCAAGCTGGAGTTCTAACCCCTGGTCCCTGCTGACCTGGTGCCAGAGCCAGCACTAAACGTGGGCGTTCCTGGCTCCTGGTACCGAGCTCCCCCTGCCTTTCTGTCTGAGCTGCAGCAGCTTCCCCCACCTACGCTGCACCCAGGGGCTGCAGGGGGGAGCAGCTTAGAAATGTCTCAGCGGAGAGAGGCAGGGCAGGGTACGCGTGTTCTCTTCAGTGAACGTCACAACGGACCAGGGAGGCCACGGCTGTGCTGGCTGGATTGTCAGGCCAGGGCGGCAGGGGGTCTGCTCAGGTATGGCTCTGCATCGGCACATGCCGGGCCTGGGCTGTGGGGAGAAGAGGGATCAGACCTAGCTGCCCTGGGGAGCTCTAAGCGGGGGTGGGGAAGGGTCTGGCATGGAGGAGAGGATCGGCTCCATGTGTAATCACAAGGCAGATGCGCTGGGAACTGCAGGGCTCTCTCTGCTTGGTGGGCTGATCTCCAGTGTTGGGCAGGAGCTCTCCCTGGGGCCGGCCATACAGGGTGTGTGTGGGGAGCTGCAGAGGGGATCTCTGCTCGGTGGGTTGGGAAGGCACAGGGCTGGGGGAGGGTGCCCCTAGCTGCAGGGCCCGAGTCTCCGGGAGGGGGTGTGCAGCCTGTCCAATCAGGAGGGAAGTGCATAGGCTCCTAGCCAACCAAAGTCAGGTGCTGCAGCTTCGTGACCCCCTGTGGTGTGAGGGGGGCAGGGGTGTGACCATGGAGTGGGGGCTTGTCTGGCTGGCCAGTCTGCCGCGAGCCTGGGCCTGGGGCACGGTTGTGAGAAGCAAGGGCAGTGGGCCTCTGATTGAGCCTCTAAGGAAGGGGGCGACACCCCCAGGGAGAGAGCTAGGGGGCAGGGCCTGCCCTGGGGGGGACCCTTCATAGAGTGAGGGAGTTGAGACACCCCCTCCCCCCAGGCAGGGGACCCTCCTAGATGGAGGTGCCTCTGGGTCATGTTCCCCCTCATGCGCGTAGGGTGAGACTGACTGGGGAGATTCACCCCCCCAGCACACACACAGGTTTCTGGGGCTAGTCCCCAATGTGCCCCTGTTTTTTCAACTTTGTCTTTTCTAAGGTATAAGTGAGTAATATTTCTCACGTTTTTAAGGAAAAAGACACAATCTCCAGTAGTTGTAAGTGTTCTCCTGGAAACGTTTTGCTTCTCTACCAAAGAAAAATAGAGAGAGGGACAGGGAAGTAATGAATCAGTTCATTAATCTGAAGAGAACAAACCTATAGAAGGCTAAAACTGACACCCTGAATAACTGATAGAACCAGCAACTGTCTAATCAATGAGAACTGCCGTCGAGCTCAGTCAGTTCACCCCTGAAATGGAACTGAAAGGCGGTGGGAGGAAATGGTTTTTCCCAGAGCGTAATTAGCCTGCGGAACTCTCTGCCACAGGCAGTCAGCGAGGTTCAGAACTTGGTAAGCTTCAAGGAGCGATGGTGCGGAGCAGGCAGGCGCTCAGTTCCCAAGGCCTCCTCCCGTGCTACAGGGAAAGCTGGGGCCTGGCCTTAGGAGAGGGCAGCTCAGGGTCGACTCTGCAGGGATCAGAGCCTGCGGGGGGCTGCAAACCTGCAGCTTGGCTCGCTGAGCCCCTCCCAGCTTGGCTGGCCCCCCAGTCTCATTCCTCTCCCCAGGGGCTGGGTGGCTCCAGTGCTTGCTATGGCAGGGAGGTGAGCAATGGAGGATGCTGGGGGTTCTCCCTGCACAGATGGGGGGCTCTGGAGGGAGGGCACGGTGTCCCTGTCTGCGTAGGGCTTTTATAGGTTCCAAGACCAAAAGGGACCCCTGTGCCACCTGGTCTGACCTCCTGTATGACACAAGCCCCTTGGACTGCCATGAATTAGTTAATTGCTGTTTGAACTAGAGCAGATCTGTTAGGGAAACCTCCCAGCTTGATTTGAAAATGGTCAGTGGTGGAGAATCTGCCGCACCCCTGGGTAAACTGCTCCCAGGGTTAATTACCGGCACTGTTAAAATTTTACACTTTATTCCCAGTCTGAATCTGTCTAAGCAGCACATGTGCACAGGCCGGGCACTCCCGCCTTAGGTGTCCTCTCTCTGGCCTGCTCTGCTCTCCCTAGGGCCACGCTCCCGCTCCCCCTCAGGGGCTGGGATCTGCCTGGGGAGCCTTCCTGCTGCAGCAGAGCTCTCGGGGCTCGGGCAGTGCTGAACAGCATGGCCACGGGGTGCTGACTGCAGCTGATGCGATGGGGACGGTGTGGGCTGGGCCAGGGCTGCACAGCATCTGCTTCTCCGCTGTGCACGTGCTGCCCCCATGGGAAGGGAAACAGGCTGATCCAGTGCTCACCCGCCCATGCTGATCGGTTACTGGAGGGCTCCATGACCATCCCTGTCCCCAGCCGGCAGGGGCTGAATTTGACTGGTACCAACAGAGAGCCGAGCAGGGCCTGGCCGACTGCTCTGGAACAGTGGCGGGTAGATGAAATAGCTCAGCACCCGGGCTGCTGTTAGGACGGCTCGTTCCCCTGGTTGCCCGCCTGCATTGTTGGCATAGAGGCTGATGGTTTTGTTGCACAGGGGAAGGGTTTAACCTGGCACTTGGCTGGTGCAATAGTAGATCAGCATTTATCTCCTTTGTGCTCTTACAGGGGGGTTAACATGACAGGGTTTTTAAAGCCCGTGTCATTGATGGCGTGGGGTTGCCCAGCGTGGGGCCCGTGGCATGTGTTGGACACGCCACTGCTCTGATGGCGTGGGACGCCTGTGCGTGTCAGGGCTGGGAGCTGAAGGGAGATACCACTAGGCTGTAGCACCCAGCGGCTCCAGTCAGAGTCAGGAGCTCCTCATGCTGGGCACTGCCCAAAGACGGAGGCAGACACGGCCCTGAAGAGGGGACAGTGGGAGGAGAGAACGTGGGCTGTGCCGATGTTCGATGAGATTATGCGTGGGGCTGTGCTGGGTGTAGATGGTAACAGCCGGATCCGGGGAGGTTCCAGTTAGCTGTACACGGGCGTGAGGCAGGGCCAGCGCCGCTGGGGGTGGATTTTGAGAGTCCACACCAGCTGTATGGTAGTATCAAACCCTGCTCTGAGCTGGCATGGGCACACGTGGACTTTGCTGCCCTCTCCTGACCACATGGCGGAATGTCAGCGCAGCGTCCACGGCCCAGGGCACAGACTGCAGCAGGCAGCCGGCGGCCTGGGTGCTTGTTTATATCCCATTAGCTGAGAGCCTCTGCCCTGTGATCCGGGTTCCAGCTGGTCCTGTGCCCGCACAAGAGCCGACCCAACAGCTCCTGTGCCTGCCTGTGCCTTTGGGTGGGACAGCCCTCTGGCTCCAGGATGATGTGCTTCTGCCGCTCTGCCCTGGGAAGGGAGTTACAGCAGCCCCTGAGCATCGTTGATTTCTGCCCATGCCCAGAGCTGTGCTATGTGTCTCCCAAAATACAGGCTAGGAGCTGACACCCTAAAGGGGCTTGAAGCGGCGGGGCGGGGGCGTGATGCCAGCGGGATGGCGAGAGCCAGGGGGTGCTGTCTGGCTTTGTGACTGCACGGATGGCTCAGCTGGGGAATTCCCTGTTGGCATGGCGGCAGATACGAGCATTAAGGGTGCTCCTGCCATTGGCGGAGGGGACGGGACCAGCAGATCAGCCCAACCCTCTCCATGCTACTCCTGGCCAGCAACGTCCCTGGCCAATGTCACTTTTCGCCCTGCCGCTGGCAGGCTTCAGTCACTGGTGATGTCAGTGACTCTCCCTGTGCCCTGGCTTGGGGAGTTGCCATCTCAAAGGCAGAGTGACTGTGTTTCCCGGGAGTGGGGTTGACAGAATCAGCATTTGTTAGCTCCAGGAAAAGCACAGTGTACACTGCACGTTGGCTGGCACAGCTCCCCTGCCCCAGGTGTGATCCAGCCCAACAGCGCTGTGCTGGCAAAGGACGCTAGTGCTAGTGCCAGTGCCGTTGTACTGGCCGTACTGCACTCTTGTCGGGTTTAAGTTACATCCGCACTCACGTGCTCCGCTGGACTAGTAACCAGCATAGCCACACTGGCACAGCGCTCCACATCTGGTGGAGATCTGGTCTGAGTGAACATGGCAGAACATGCCGTTCAGAACCGACAGCTCATTGGATCAGTCTCCCCATCATTGGCATTGATCCATTTCCTCTCCTCCCAAAAGGAAGGGCCCTCCTCCTGCCAGAATCACTGTAATGCAATGCTAAACTGTATTATCCCGTTCAGCCACTGGGGCGGGGTGCTGAGAGCCATAAACTGTAAACCCTGTCTATATTGGAAACCCCTGCAAGCCAGGGGTGCTGCAGCACCCCCCGCCTCCCTTGTTCCAGCACCTAGGCATTAGGGCATGCTGTGTGCAGCATACCCTACTTAAGCTCCCAACGCCTGTTACCCCAGAATTGAGGAGTGTTACACCCCAGAATTTGATCAAGCGAATTGCAGCCATATTGTGTGCATTCAGCCACCATGAATTAATAAAATGGAACGCCACTTCGTTAAGAGGTAATTTGGACGAGCAGGGCTCCTGGAGGCAAGGTCAAATGCTAGCTGCAGGCTTGCAGTTTCTGCTAATCAGAATCGGAGGCGGGGAGAAAAGAATCAAGAAACTATGAGACTGAAAGAAAATAAATGGATGGAGACCTTGAGTTTGGGTGCCCTTAATATAAAAGCTTATTATAGCTAAGATTGTTAGGAATGTTTTGTTGATAAGTAGTTGAGTGAAGTTAGGAGAAGTGATGGCCCAGTAGGGGGTCACCATGAGCTATATGTTTTGTAAAAATTAGTTACAAAAAGACTAGATAATAGAGTGGTGGGGAAGTGACGGGCCATTGCTGACCTGCTGCTAATTACTTGATACCATCTCAGATTTTAGGTAATTATTTGGGATGTTCTAAACCTATTGCTTATGTCTGTGTGTGCTTAAATCTAATAAATAGTAGTTTTAGATAAGAGCACGCTTACTTGTATTCATATTTCATCAGCCGAAAGCACTGTGTTCCCATTGATTTATTCCTGATACCGCCTGGAGTGAAACAGTTAAGTTACCACTGCTTGGGTTCTGAAAACCTTGGGTAACACACCCATTGTTAGCAGTGCATTAAAGTGCGCACATCTCTGGTATATCTCTCAGGGGAGGAAGTGCTGTAGACAGTCCATGTCTGGTACAAGAGCCTGACCTGCCAGTAGCAACCCCGCAAACTATCATGTACAAGGTGTACACGACATGGTGTCAGAAGTAAATTAGGGCCAGATGAAAACAGAAAGAGAAAGAACAAAGGTTGCAGGATCTCATCAACATACCACACTTCAGTGTCCCAGAGAACTTCACCTCTGATAGGCCTTCAGAATGGACGGTCTGGAAGCAGTATTTTGCAAGATTTTGCATTGCTACAAAACTCCCTAAAGAAACTGGAGATATTCAGGTATCTTCTTTAACTTATGGTATGGGGATGCAGGCAGACCATATCTTTATCTTTACTGAAGACAGTCTCAAAGATGACTATGAAAGAGTTTTGGCTATGTTTGATGCATGCTTAATACTTCAGAGAAATGTGGTTTACGAAAGAGCATGTTTTCACCTGGGAATTCAAGAACTAAGAGAAAATGTTGAATGTTTTATAAGAGTTCTGCATCCATTGGCTGAAAACTATGATTTTTGGGACTGCAAAACATAAAAATATGAGAGACAGGCTGGGTTACTGGGTTAACAGACAAGAACCTCTCGCAGCAGCTGTGATTAAAGACAGTTAAATCTACCCACACCTATACAGATAGCAAAGCTCTCTGAACTAGTTAAACAGCAGAACAAAAGGCAGGAGGCAACATGAAAAACTTGAAACTAGTTTAGAAGCTGTAAACATATCCAGCATGAGGACTAGAAGTCATTACCATAAAATCCCTGAGGATGTGAAGACATTCCAAGCACACTACCAAGCCTTTCAGAATAAATATACAAGATATGGAAAAATACATAGCCCATGTTTAGCCAGAGGCATATGGTGTAATAAATGCACAAAATATGGACACTTTGCAGCTGTTTGCTGCACCAAGGCAGTGAGGGAGGTGACTAATATTACAGACAATCAAGAGCCATTTTTTCTGGGATCTATCACATATGATAACACAGAGCCTGCCAGGAGAGTGAAGTTAAATATTCAGGGCAAGACTAATGACTTCAAAATTTACTTAGGAGAAGATGTAAGTCCCTTCTGAGATGATAGTTACAATCACCTTCAACCCCTCCCAAGGCTGAAATCACCTGACCCAGCTCTGACTAGCCTTGGAGGTATTCTGAACTGCATAAGAACTTAAGAACGGCCGTGCTGGGTCAGACCAAGAGTCCATCTAGCCCAGTATCCTGTCTTCCGACAGTGGCCAATGCCAGGTGCCCAGAGGGAATGAACAGGGAATCATCAAGTGATCCATCCCCTGTCGCCCATTCCCAGCTTCTGGCAAACAGAGGCTAAGGACACCATCCCTGCCCATCCTGGCTAATAGCCATTGATGGACCTATCCTCCATGAATGTATCTAGTTCTTTTTTAAACCCTGTTATAGTCTTGGCCTTCACAACATCCTCTGGCAGAGTTCCACAGGTTGACTGTGGGTTGTGTGAAGAAATACTTCCTTTTGTTTGTTTTAAACCTGCTGCCTATTACTTTCATTTGGTGCCCCCTAGTTCTTGTATTATGAGAAGGAGTAAATAACACTTCCTTATTTACTTTCTGCACACCAGTCATGATTTTATAGACCTCAATCATATCCCCCCTTAGTCGTCTCTTTTCCAAGCTGAAAAGTCCCAGTCTTATTAATCACTCCTCATACAGAAGCTGTTCTATACCCCTAATCATTTTTGTTGCCCTTTTCTGAACCTTTTCCAATTCCAATATATCTTTTTTGAGCTGGGGCGACCACATCTGCATGCAGTATTCAAGATGTGGGTGTACCATGGATTTATACAGCGGCAATATGATATTTTCCTTCTTATTTATCCCTTTCTTAATGATTCCCAACATTGTTTGCTTTTTTGACTGCCGCTGCACATTGGATTTTTTCGGAGAACTACCCACAGTGACTCCAAGATCTTTCTTGAGTGGTAACAGCTAATTTAGACCCCATCATTTTATATGTAGAGTTGGGATTATGTTTTCCAATGTGTATTTCTTTGCATTTATCAACAATGAATTTCATCTGCCATTTTGTTGCCAGTCACCCAGTTTTGAAAGATCCTTTTGTAGCTCTTCGCAATCTGCCTGGGACTTAACTATCTTGAGTAGTTTTGTTTCAGAGTAGCAGCCGTGTTAGTCTGTATCCGCAAAAAGAACAGGAGTACTGAGCCATTACACACATTGAATCTATTTCCCCATGTTAAGTATCCTCACACCTGCTTGTCAAACTGTCTGAAATGGGCCATCTTGATTATCACCACAAAAGTTTATTTCCTCCTGCTGATAATCACTCATCTTAATTAATTAGCTTCTTAGAGTTGGTTGGGCAACTCCCACCTTTTCATGTTCTCTGTATGTGTGTATATATCTCCTACTATATGTTCCATTCTATGCATCCGATGAAGTAGGCTGTAGCCCACAAAAGCTTATGCTCAAATAAATTTGTTAGTCTCGAAGGTGCCACAAGTACTCCTGTTTTTTTTGAGTAATTTTGTATCATCTGCAAATTTTGCCACCTCACTGTTTACCCCTTTTTCCAGATCATTTATGAGTATGTTGAATAGGACTGGGCCCAGTACAGACCCCTGGGGGACACCACTATTTAGCTCTCTCCATTCTGAAAACTGACCATTTATTCCTACCCTTTGTTTCCTGTCTTTTAACCAGTTAGCAATCCATGAGAGAACCTTCCCTCTTATCCCATGACAGCTTACTTTGCATAAGAGACTTTGGTGAGGGCCCTTGTCAAAGGCTTTCTGAAAATCTAAGTACACTGTATCCACTGGATCCCCCTTGTCCACATGCTTGTTGACCCCCTCAGAGAATTCTAGTAGATTGGAGAGGCATGATTTCCCTTTACAAAAAACATGTTGACTCTTTCCCAACAAGTTATGTTCATCTATGTGTCTGACAATTTTGTTCTTTGAAACTATAGTAATCAGTTTGCCAGGTACTGAAGTCAGGCTTGCCGGCCTGTAATTGCCAGGATCACCTCTGGAGCCCTTTTTAAAAATTGGCATTACGTTAGCTATCCTCGTCATTTGGTACAGAAGCTGATTTAAATGATAGGTTACAGACTACAGTTAGTAGTTCTGCAATTTCACATTTGGGTTCCTTCAGAACTCTTGGGTGAATACCATCTGGTCCTGGTTACTTCTTACTGTTTAGTTTATCAATTTGTTCCAAAACTTCCTCTAATGACACCTCAATCTGGGCCAGTTCCTCAGATTTGGCACCTAAAAAGACTGGCTCAGGTTTGGGAATCTCCCTCACATCCTCAATCGTGAAGACCGATGCAAAGAATTCACTTAGTTTCTCCGCAATGGCCTTGTTGTCCTTGAGTGCTCCTTTAGCATCTCGATTGTCCAGTGGCCCTACAGGTTGTTTAGCAGGCTTCCTGCTTCTGATGTACTTAAAAAATTTTTGCTATTACTTTTTGAGTGTTTGGCTAGCTGTTCTTCAAATTCTTTTTTGGCCTTCCTAATTATATTTTTACACTTCATTTGCCAGAGTTTTTGCTCCTTTCTATTTTCCTTACTAGGATTTAACTTTCACTTTTTAAAGGATATCTTTTTGCCTCTCACTGCTTCTTTTACTTTGTTGTTTAGCCACGGTGGCTTTTTTTTTTTTTGGTTCTCTTACTAGGTTTTTTAATTTGGGGTATACATTTAAGTTGAGCCTCTATTATGGTGTCTTTAAAGAGTTTCCATGCAACTTGCAGGGATTTCTCTTTTGGCGCTGTACCTTTTAATTTCTGTGTGACTAACTACTTCATTTTTGTGTAGTTTCCCTTTCTGAAATTAAATGCTACCGGGTTGGGCTGCTGTGGTGTTTTTCCCACCAGAGGGATGTTAAATTTAATTATATGATGGTGTCACGGACTCACAGATCGTGCCCACTCTTGGCCCCATGCGGTCCGTGGGGGGTGCCCCTTTTAGTGAGACAGCCCTTCTCGGGGGTCCACTCTCTCTCGGGGTCAGGCCCCTCCACCTCCTGGATCCGCACCTCTCTGAGCCTTAGCACATCTGTCTCTGCCGTGGGCCCCCTCAGGGAGTCCACTCGCTTTGGACCCTCGGGGCCTCCACCCCCGAAGGGGTGGACGCAACCCTGTTCTCTAGACTGGAGTGACTCTCAGCCAGCATGAAACAGGAGGGTTTATTGAGAGTTGAACACAGCACAGGAAGCTCTCTGACCCTCAGGCCTGGCCTCCCTCAGCACAGCACATCCCAGTCTCTCTGCAACCAGGTGGGCTCTGCCTGCTTCCCCTCTCCAGCCCCGAGCCCCCCTGCTCGCAGCTGGGCATCTGAGATCCCAGGCCCCACCCCTGTCCATTGTCTTCTCTCCAGGTAAACAGGGTCGTAAACCGGGGCCTCCTCTCCTGCTTCTCTCCTCTGGCTGGAACCGGCTGGTTCGGTCACTGGGTCCTCACTCTGCAGCCCATTGTCCTCCCACTGGCCAGAACTGGCTGCATCTCCTCAGCTGGGCCTCTGGGTCACCAGGTCGCCAGGTCACCGGTCGCTGGGGTATCCATCCTCCCGGCCATCGGCTGGGTCCCCACATCTTCTCTCCGGTCCTCTGCAAAACACACTCCCTCTCCCCTCACCTCGTTAAACCAGTAACACCCAGGGAAACTGAGTCCCACCCCCTGCGCATGCAAACCACTGAAACTCCACAGAAAACAAGAAAATCCCCCGCTTCGTCACAGATGGTCACTATTACCAAGTGGTCCAGCTCTAGTCACCTCTTGGACCAGATCCTGTGCTCCACTTAGGACTAAATCAAGAATTGCCTCTGCGCTGGTGGGTTCCAGGACTAGCTGCTCTAAGAACAGTTATTTAAGGTGTCAAGAAACTTTATCTCTGCAGCCCGTCCTGAGGTGACATGTACCCGGTCACTATGGGGATAGCTGAACTCCCCCATTATTACTGAGGTTTTTATTTGTAATTCCGGTCTTATCTCCCCGAGCATTTCACAGTCACTATCACCATCCTGGTCAGGTGGTCGGTAATCTACTCCTACTGCTATATTCTTATTATTAGAGCATGGAATTACTATCCATAGGGATTCTATGGTACAGTTTGGTTCATTTAAGATTTTTACTTCATTTGATTCTACGCTTTCTTTCACATATAGTGTCACTCCCCCACCAGCACGACCTGTTCTGGCCTTACGATATATTTTGTACCCTGGTATTACTGTCTCCCATTAATTACCCTCATTCCACCACGTTTCTGTGATGCCTATTATATCTATAGCCTCATTTAATACAAGGCACTCTCGTTCACCTATCTTATTGTTTAGACTTCTAGCAGTGGTATATAAGCACTTTAAAAACTTGTCATTTCTTAGCTGTCTGCTATTACATGATGTAAGTGAGTGAGACTTTTTTTCATTTGACTTTCATTTCATTTCATTTCATTTCATTCAGTACTGGGTAAATTGGTAGAAACTATAGTAAAGAACAGAATTATCAGACCCATACATGAACACGATTTGTTGGGGAAGAATCAACACAGCTTTTATATTGGGAAATCATGCCTTGCCAATCTATTAGAATTTTTTGTGGGGGGTCAGCAAGCGTGTGGATAAGGACGATTCAGTCAATATAGTGTACATGGAATTTTAGAAAGCCTTTGACAAGGCCCCTCACCAAAGGCTCTTAAGGAAACTATGTAGTCATGGGATAAGAGGGAGGGTTTTCTCATGGATCAGTAGCTGGTTAAAAGACAGGAAACATAGAATAGGACTAAATAATCAGTTTTCACAAAGAGAGGTAAACAGCGGGATCCACCAGAAAGGATCTATAAGGGGACCTGTGCTGTTCAATGTATTAATTAATGATCTGGAAAAAGGAGTGAACAGTGAAATGGTAAAGTTTGCAGATGACACAATTATTCAAGATCGTCAAGTCCAAAGCAGACTGCGAAGAACTACAAAGGGATATTGCTAAACTGGGTGATGGGGCAACACAATGGCAGATGAAATTCAGTGTTTATAAATGCAAAAATCATGCACTTTGGAGAACATAATCCCAACTCTCCATATACAATTTTGGAGTCTAAATGATCTGTTACCCCTCAAGAAAGAGATCTTGGAGCCATCGTGGATAATGCTCTCAAAACATGAGCAGAAGCAGTCAAAAAGGGTAACAGAATCTTAGGCACGATTAGGAAAGGGGATAGAAAGGCAGAAAATATCATAATGCTACTCTCTAAAGCGGGGGCGGGGAGGCAAACTTTTTGGCCTGAGGACCACATCGGGGTTCCGAAACTATATGGAGGGCCCGGTAGGGAAGTCTGTGCGTCCCCAAACAGCCTGGCCTCCGCCCCCTCCCACTTCCCGCCCCCTGCCTGCCTCCCTCAGAACCCCTGGCCCATCCAAGGCCCCCTGCTCCTAACTGCCCCTCTGGGACCCCACCTCCTATGCAACCCACACTGCTCCGACCCCTATCCACACCCCTGCCCCCTGGGACTCCCACGCCTAGCCAACCACCCCCTGTCCTCTGACTGCCCCCTGGAACTCCCCACCCCCTTTCCATGCCGCTCAGAGCACCAGGACTGGCAGCCACGCCCCCGCGCAGTCTAGAGCACCGGGGCAGGCCAGCGGCTCTCGCAGCTGCACTGTCCGGCAGCTCCAGCATCTGACACCCCTCTTGGCAGTGGGGACCCCATAGTCCACATGCCTAGGTAGGCCCTGACACTAATGCTGGTTTTCCCAACGCTCCCACGCAGCTGCTGCCTGTTCTCAGAGTTCCGCCGTGGCTGCCGACGCCCCTGGTTTAGTGTTTCCCCTTTCTGGACCCACATGGCAGTGTAAACAAGTAACTCTCAGGCTCTGCGAAGGAATTTCTGAACCCATGACACACTTTTAGATAGCACAGATCTATGGAAAGCAACAAATCTCCATGCAGATCCCTGCCTCAGTTTCCTCACCACTGCAAGTGTCTGTCAGTGTCTTTACAGGGGGCCCAGGATTATTCCTGCTCAACTTTATCTCCATCGCATCTCCCAGCAGTCCCGCCCTCTGCTAGAAATGGCTGATGAGGAAAACCTCCCTTTTATAACAGTTGCAATCCCCTTTGTCACACTGTGACCACCTGCCGTGACTTCCTTGCCTGCTCACTAGAAGAGGTTTCCCCAGGTGTCACCAGCTCCTTGTTCTGCCAGGGCAGATTAGTCAATTGATGATTGTCCCCTTAGCACAAGAAGGATGATGCAAGGATGCAGCGAAAGACACCCAGCATGCCCAGCGTTCGGGCAGTCTCACTGGAATTCATCACTCTACATGGACCGATTGCCAGCAGCTCACACAACGCAGACCTGGATTGCAAAGCATGGCCTGAGATGTTGTGTGCAGTGTCCCTAGCCAGCCGCCGCTGGGCAACTAGGCCTCTGCTGAGACCCGCTGCTCTCAGCACAGCGATGCTGCCATCCCAGGGGCGGGGGGTCTGGGGTCCCTGCTGAGACCCGCTGCTCTCAGCACAGCAATGCTGCCATCCGGGGGGGGGGGGCTGGGGTCCCTGCTGAGACCCGCTGCTCTCAGCTGCAGCGAGGTGGGACTGGGAGGCACTTTCTGAGCCCAATATCAGGGGGTAGCCGTGTTAGTCTGTATCTACAAAAACAACAAGGAGTCTGGTGGCACCTTAAAGACTAACAGATTTATTTGGGCATAAGCTTTCGTGAGTAAAAACCTCACTTCTTCGGATGCAAGGAGCCGAGACACCAGCAGCAGCCCGGACCTCCCCCAAGGGGTTAATATTGGTCTGTCAATCACCTCACTTCCCTTCCTGATTGGCTGAATCTGTCCAGTTTTTACTGGGCCTTAGCTACTGGTGGAGACGTTACTAGGCAGGATAGCAATGAGGGCGGACCCTGCCTGCCTCATTTTTCCATTGGTGTATTTTTGTGATTGGCCGTACGTTCCGTGTTGCCGGGTAGAGTCACCCCTCTTCCTTGGGCCCTCTGATTGGCGGCCAAGGTGGCGGTTGGAGCTTTCTGATTGGCCAGAGCGACACGATTTTTTCCACTGGCTGCTCTGCTGCCAGCCTATCAGGGGGTAGCCGTGTTAGTCTGTATCTACAAA
>NC_048303.1:1116890-1155440 GCF_013100865.1 Trachemys scripta elegans
AAAAACAAATTCAGAGTAACCAGATAGAAGGAAATGGGAACCAGGGTGGATTTGATTTAAATCACTAGTGAGGAAGACTCGATTTAATCATGGATTTCTACGTAAAAGTGCATTCTTGTTGGTTGTTATACCCTTAATACATATTCTTCACAGCTCAGAGATAGATGTAGGTTTCATTTTTAGAAGGTACACACTATACCTTTTTTAAATGATTTATTTTGAAAACGTTTTGGATTAGTTTTACAGCTATATCAGAAAACGAATGATTGTTTGATTATTTCATTTACCAAAGGTAATTGAAGCAGATATTTATGAAGTCCTTGGGAGGTGAACTATCTCCAATTCAACGGGTTAATCATCAATATTTGGAGGATTGCTTGCCATGTTGTAATAGGAGGAGAACATCACCAGACAGACATTTAAATTGTTTTATTTAACCAAAACAACAACGTTATGTATTCTGTTTTTTTTCTTCAACAGCAAACATATAATATTTTAACAAAACAAGCATATGAATTTTTGAATTTTGTTAAACATTCAAGTTTTTTAAAAAATCAGGTTTGTTTTTGTTAAAATTATTTTTTACTAAAATAGTTAAATGAAGTATTTAAAAAAAAAACAAACAGAAATTAAATTGACTGTGTCAGCCAGGTCAACATGAGAAACTTAAAATATTGACTTCTGCAGCTAACTCAGTCATCTTCATCTTTATTTTCCTGTTTGTTCATAATCTGGAAAAGAAAAACAAGTTTTCCTGCTTTTTCGGGTCCCAAATGATTTTTCAATTTGGAATGAATTAGTCCAAAGGAAGAAAATATTCTTTCTACGCCGGCAGAAGAAACTACTGCTGTTAAAAGGTTGCAGAGTGGTAGCTGTGTTAGTCTGTATCAGCAAAAATGTGGAGTCCTAGTGGCACCTTAGAAACTAATAAATGTATTTGGGCATAAGCTTTCGTGGGCTAAAACTCACTTCATTAGATGCATGGAGTGAAAAATACAGTACTGCTTACTGTATTTTTAACTCAATGCATCTGATGAAGTGGATTTTAGCCCACAAAAGCTTATGCCTAAATAAATTCGATAGTCTCTAAGGCCTGGTCTACACTGGGGGGATCAATCTAAGTTACACAACTTCAGCTATGTGAATAACATGGCTGAAGTCAACATACTTAGATCTACTTACCACGGTGTCTTCACTACGGTAGGTCGACTGTTGACGCTCCCCCGTTGACTCTACCTATGCTTCTCGCTCTGGTGGAGTACTGGAGTTGACGGGAGAGCGCTCAGCGGCCGATTTATCGTGTCTTCACTAGATGCGCTAAATCGACCCCCCCCATTGGACTGATCGCTCCAGAGGTAAGTGTAGACATGCCATAAGGTGCCACAAGGACTCCTCGTTTTTGCTGTTAAAAGTGAGATTATCACTTCAACAACATCTCTGAATCCAAGTGCTTAAGTGACTTCCACCAGTTCACTGATTTGACTTTCTTTAAAACATCATCGCAAACATATATTTCTTGAGTACTTCTTATTCCCAAACTGGGTCTCTTTTACAGCCTGCTGCCATTCTAGGTTTTCCCTTCTAGCGAGAGAATGGTATGGTAGATCTCAAATCAATGAAGGCTACACTCAGAAAAAGCTCCAGACTTCTGGAATATGCTGCTCAAACAGTTTCACTTTTGTTTCTACTGCCTGTCCCTCCTTTCTCATAGTTATCTCCAGACTTCTTCTCCTTGTCCAGATCTAGTCTGCCCCCAACAATCTTCTCGTCATTGAACTTTTTGAAACTTTGCACTTTTAGAGAGAGGGAAGGGATTGACTCTGTACGCAAATTTGCAGAGGGACAAGAGGGTTGAGGTCTGTTATTTCACACCTATATATTTTAAAATATTTTTGCTGTTAACAAGGATGTTCTCTCTGGAGACACAAATCCACAGTTTGAGAACTGCAAAACAAAGCATCTCTGATGGTATCTTCTAGACTGAGCACTGAGTCCCATTGGGTAGATAGAAATATTAACTGAAATAATCTCTACAGAAGCCCCTGGAACCTCATAATTTTGGGTCCCTAATCCATGAACTATTGGAACTCATTTACAAAACTTTTCTTAAACATGACATGAATATATTGTCTCGTACTATAGAATTAGAATTTACAATCCCTATTCCATGAGGAGATATCTTTAAGCTATAATGTATCTTAATTAAAACTATCTTTAGATAGGTTTTTTCCTCAAAAAGCATTTTATCAAAAAAATCCAATTTTTTTTTAGAAAAATCATTGATTTGTATCCGCCCTGATGGGAACTGACTGTCTGGTAATGGGCTCCAGTTGTACTGTTCCAAATGACACCTCAGCAAGATAGCTGCCATCAGCAGGCAGCTTTAAGGAAAAATTGTGTTCCTTATTTTTATAAATACCTGGGGAAAGTGCTAACTTGCAGCACAAACATTCTGGCTCAATCTATTATGAAACTGACCTCTCCCTCGGTATCTGTCAGCAGAGGTCCATCTGAATCAGTGCCAAAACCAGTTTAACTACTAGTGTAGAGGGGGCAAAACTCCTATCAGACTCATTGCAGAAACGTGAGTCTCAGTCACATTTTCCAGCACAGATGCATATAACTTTGCCCATCTATGTCAGCAGCAAGTCAGTTTCCTAACGTGGATGGGCCCTCAGACCCAAGCAGCGTTGGTTCTTGCATCCTGAGGATTCTGTTGTCACAAATATGCTAATCCGTACTATAGGTTCCTCTCTGTCCCTGCTCATTCATGCTGTGTGCCAAAGTACATGGGCTTCCGGTTTCATCACAAGTTAAAGCAGCGGGAGCTTTAACGCAGGGAACTGATTAAGTGGCCTAGACTGTAAAGCTTGTTTTCTTGGCAGACAGGAGACTTGGGGAGTTTCCCTTATAAAGGAAGGAAAGCAGTCTTGATGGATTGGGGCAAGAAAATACTGTGGGTGAGCATTAGTGCTGGGATTTCTCATCTCAGTTGGACCTTTGGACTGGGGAATGTGTCCTGACTTCTGGACTGTATTGAAGAGAGAGGTTGAAGCATGCCGTGGACTCTGCATTTTAATCTAACCCCCTCAAAAGTACAGTAAAACTTAACATTACATATCTGTCTCGTGGGTCTGTGTAAAAAAAATAAAGAAAAAGAGGGACTGATCCATTTTCACTGGGCTCTCTAGTCTTAAGGACCTCATCAAATTCCCTCAAATTCTCCTTTCCAGGCTAAGAAACTTTCATCTTTTTCACTCTCATCTGTAACTACCATGTAGCCCTCTAAACACCCTTGTTCCTTTCTCTGGACCTGACAACTGTTCATTGTCAGCAGTACCTCTAAGGTGAAGTGACTGAAACTGGCCCCGCTAGACTAGATGAGCACATGCCACTGTTTGGAATAATGTCTTCTATTTTTAATGCCCTCAAGCCTCTCGTTGCTATAAGTGCTGCGGACAGACAGCTTCTTCTGTCCATTAGACCAGAGGTTCCCAAACTTTTCTCACTGTGTACCCCCTTCCAGATCTACCAGCTACTACCGTACCCCCATCCTTCTCCTCACTGATACTTTGTGTGGTTTTTCTTAACTCTACCTGTCTTTGGCCATCTGTTCATATTTCATGGTTAGGTACGATATAGTGCAGGGGTCGGCAACCTTTCAGAAGTGGTGTGCCGAGGCTTCATTTATTCACTCTAATTTAAGGTTTCGCGTGCCGGTCATACATGTTAACGTTTTTAGAAGGTCTCTTTCTATAAGTCTATAATATCTAAATAAACTATTGTTGTATGTAAGTAAATAAGATTTTTTTAAAATGTTTAAGAAGCTTCATTTAAATTAAAATTAAAATGCAGAGCCCCCCGGACCGGTGGGCAGGACCCGGGCAGTGTGAGTGCCACTGAAAATCAGCTCGCGTGCCGCCTTCGGCACACGTGCCATAGGTTGCCTACCCCGATACAGTGTAACAAATACAACTGAAAAAAACCCTCCAACTGAGTTCTGAGCCCAGTTAGGCTGGGCAGCTGAACCCACGCGGAACAGTGATCGGCAGTGAGGGCTCGATATGTCAGCGGATCTGTGTTCTCATTGGTACATCTTGAAATAAGCTAATTACTGTATTTGATATAACAAATTCCCACAAAGTTTTAAAGCTTCGTCTGAGTAGCTTATTATGAAAATGCAATAAATAAAATAATGAATAAAATCCACCATTGCACAATTTCTTCTGTGTGCTCCCAGGGGTATGTGTACCACAGTTTGGGAACTCTGCATTAGACTCTTTCCTCTAGGATCCTGCAAGTTCAAAGCTCTTTAACAGATCTTTTGCCTCTTGTGAATTAAGTTATATTTCTCCAGGCTAGGTGTCACCTGCCATTGGATTGCTCATTCGCCCAGTGTGTTTAAATCAACAGAAGTTTCTCAGTTTTCCATAGCTTTTTAATTCACAGAACAACTTGCTTATAGTTTCAGCTCACTGTCCATTTCCTCCTCCATTTCACTAATAATTGTGCAACGCTGGACTACACCAGCCCCCAGGCTCACCTCTCCACCCTCAGAGGCAGCGATTCACCATGCCATTTCCTGTTAATTCAACTTCTTAAGTCATGTGTGAGGAACCTTATCAAGAGACAGATTTTGTCCAGTAGGTGTGATTTACATTTGAAACGCGTAATGAGTTTGGGAGGAATGATTATTGCTTTGTAGAATCTGTGCTGCCTTCACTCCCTGAGGTTATAGGTTACTTTTCAAAACATTGTACTAGTCACTACTTAGACTTGCCATCCGTTTCCGTATCAAGGCCAAGATCTTCTAGTTTCTGACATCCGGGGTTTCCCTTGACTCTAGCTTTAAAGCTGAGCCACTAAGTTAATGACTTTCCAATCTACAAGAGCGGTGCTGTTTGTAAGGACCTTGCATCTCCTTGTATATACCTGCTGTTTCACCCAGAGGATCCTATCTTGCCTGATGACTTATAGGTTTTGAGTTTCTTATATTGCTCTCTTACCTCCTCATGGGAAACCTGAGTCCTTTAGAACTCTTCCAAGGCTGTTTTGTTGGGCATCAGTTCCTCCTATAGCCACACCCACAGCCTTTCTGTTAAAGCCTGCCTGGGTAATTGCACACCGCACTTTACTCTGTGTGGACATTCATTAATCCCTTTCCTCATGAGGTAGGACAAGAGAGCCCTGTTCTACAGATGGGGAAAGGCAGATACAGAGGTGAAAGTGACTTACCCAGGGCCACACAAGTCTATGGAAAGATGTATGCTTCCTGACTCAAGAGTTTGTGTTTTCCTTTAGGGCAGTACTGCCTCTTAGCTGTAAACTGCTTGTCACCGCACACTTGTGCTCAAGCTGGATTTCCAAACAGTTCCCAGATAAGGCAGCTGCCTCCTGTTCTTCCTGTGCTCTCTTCTCTGAAGTGGCAGGGAAGGGGCCAGAGCTGCATAGTTGTCCGCTCAGCAAGAACTCGGTCATCACTACACTGAAATCACATTGCATGTGCTTACCACTTGTCTGCAGGTCACTGTAACATTTTTCTTAAAGATCCAGTGAACATGCAAAACAAAGCAATTGATCATCTGTAGGCAACGTTCCCTGGGAATGTTAATGCAGAACACTGCACCCGCTTGCTCTGCTCGCCACCTCCCCCAAGGTTTGCTCTCTTAAAACTGTTGTTTGTTGCCCCCAAAGGAGTGCAACCATCAGTGTTGTCCAGTGGAACCCCTCTGCTCCCACCTGTGTTAACACTGGCATATTACTAAGGAGAAAGTGAAGAGTTGCCTCTTTGTTGGAACCAAACCAACCTGCTCTTAATATTCATCACTCCCGTATGGTATCTCTAAACTGTCCACTTGTGCCAGGCAGCCGTTAAGAAGGGAGCAGTTAAAATGCTCTGCTGATGCTGTACCAGAACAGCTTGCAACTTCTGCAAGCTCTTAAATAATCACTTGGTTCAAATTCATACTTGAAAAGCACTTGAAAAATGTACCGCTTCAGCATTTTTTGCTCTTCAGTTTACTCAGTTTGGGCAGTGAAAATAAACTTTCAGTTTCATTTCTTGGTGGGTACTAGCAGAAAGCTGCAATGTTCGGTGTTTGAATGCTGCAGGGAAATGTTTACGTCCAAACAAAACTGTTTTCATGGACACTTAGAACTAGGGGTGGGCAAAGTTTTTGGCCCGAGGGCCACATCTCGTAATAGAAGTTGTATGGCAGGCCATGAATGCTCACAAAGTTGGGGTGCGGGTTCTGGCTTGGGGGGTGGGGCCAGAAATGAGGAGTTCAGGGTGTGGGAGGGGGCTCCGGGCTGGGGAGGGGGGTGCGGGCTCTGGGATAGGGCTATGGATGAGGAGTTTGGGGTGTAGGAGGGTGCTCTGGGCTGGGACTGAGGGGTTTGGAGGGTGGGAGGGGGATCAGGACAGGGAGTTGGGGTGCAGGCTCTAGCTGGGGCTGTGGGCTTGGGGGTGGGACTGGGGATGAGGGGTTTGGGGTGAAGGAGGGTGCTCCAGGCTGGGATTGAGGGATTTGGAAGGCGGGAGGGGGATCAGGGCTGGGGCAGGCAGTTGGGGCATGGCTCAGGGGGGCAGGCTCCAGGCAGCGCTTACCTCAAGTGGCTCCCGGAAGCAGCGGCATGTCCCTTCTCTGGCGGAGGCGCAGCCAGGCAGCTCTGCACGCTGCCCCGTCTACAGGCACTGCCCCTGTAGCTCCCATTGGCTGCAGTTCCAGGCTAATGGGAGCTGTGGGGGCAGCGTGCAGAGCGGAGCCCACTGGCTGCCCCTACACGTAGGAGCCGGAGGGGGGCCATGCCGCAGAAGCTACATAGAGCGGCCCCAGACCCTGCTCCCCAGTGGGAGCTCAGGGGGCCGGCTTAAAACGGCTGGTGGGCCGGATCCAGCCCGCGGGCCGTAGTTTGCCCACCCCGCTTAAAACTATTCATAAACATGTATTTAGGTTTGTTAGTTTTACCTGACAGACCTCAGTGGGCTAAACTTGTTTGAATTGGGGAATTGTAACATTGCCCTGTAACTCCTTGCTCTGTCTCACAACTGCTGATGCCCTGGCCTCCAATGTCAGTTTATTTCAATGGTAAATCTGTCTTCACTTCAATTAAAAACTCCTTGTGTGTGGTCTGGGATTTGTGACCAAATAGATTCCACCCTCCTGGACATTTCTATGGGATTGTTAAGCCCACAATTTGCATATGAGTGCTGGTGATTGTCTTGCTACTGTGTCTTTGTTTTTAGGCAAGAGCCATTCCAGGAACATCTCCATTGTCCTGTCTTTCATAAATATCTTCAAAGGCTCCCGCGTTAGCCAAAATCACTTTCTTACAGAACTTAATTCTGCCCTCTCACTTTGCTCTCCGTGTAGAACTGAACCAGTTGCACTCAAGAAGATAATTGTATTTTGTCTCTGACAGGTGTAGTTTGTAAAAGAGAAGGTAGCCAAGGAAGTTTTTAATATGTGTAGACAATGGAGACCAAAGCAGGGTTTGCCCGGAAGGGGGGGAGCAGCATTACCCAGACTCAGCAGTTCTGTTTCTTTCCAGTTCTAAAGCGGACGACTTATCTACCGCAATTCTAAAGCAGAAGAACAGACCCAATCGGTTAATTGTCGATGAAGCCATCAATGAGGACAACAGTGTTGTATCGCTCTCCCAGGTGTGTCTCAATTAAAGTTAAGAACTGTGTACTTAATATGCAAACTTTCAGTGTCCTTTACCCTGAAGCTCGGTATTAGACCATTGTTGAACATGCTACAAGAATGTAAAGATTGTATAGAAAGCCATGAGGAAACAGCAAATGGGCTGTGATGGGTGAAAATGGTTTCTTATAGGTCTCCTGCCTGTAAGACTTCTGAGCAATTATCATGGTCCTCTAACGAGGCTGGTGTTCAAGCAGGAGGCCTTGGCCTTGCCCCAGGATAGGCAATTGTGGGATCCCAGGTCTCTTCATGGCTCACTCAACGCTACTACCGGTATTATCAGGGTGTAGCACTTGAGGGTCAGGTTGCTGTCTTCCAAACACTTACATTCTGGCCTTGTCAAATGCATGGTCTAATTCTGTCACTGTTCACAGGCAAAAATGGATGAATTGCAGCTGTTCAGAGGAGACACAGTTCTGCTAAAAGGAAAGAAGAGGCGAGAAGCAGTCTGCATTGTCCTGTCAGATGATACCTGCTCAGATGAGAAGATTCGCATGAATAGGGTTGTTCGTAACAACCTGAGAGTGCGCCTTGGTGATGTGATCAGGTGAGGTCTCCTTTGCTAGCTTGGTGCATCTTCCTGGATTTGTTTAGCTGGTTCTGAACTAATTCAGTCAGTAATGGAGATGGGGATTGTAGCAAGTGTTCAGTTACCTTTCAGGGTAGTTCTAAGAAGCGGTGCCTCTTAAAAGAGAATGGCCTGTAGCTGGAGTCTAAAGTGTGCTGCTAGCTATATGACTATTCCTAAGACCGATACAGGGGGACTGTTCTGTGGACTACAAGAGGGGTTTTCAAAAGAGCTCAGGTGATTTAGGAGCACAAATTCCATCTCTAAATCTCTTAGCTGTCTTTGAAAATCCCACCCCACAATCTCTCGTCTCCCTAAATGTTACATTTAACTGTTGCATAGTTTAAGCCTATATCTTTTCACAATCTGACTATTAGTAGACATGGTAATGGTCATTTCAGTGAAAAGGGATATTGTGTTTCCCCATACTGTCTGTAGCTTAGGCATTGAACTTTTGCATGAGAAGCAGAAGTTGATATTGTTTGGAAACAAAAGTAAAAGTGACTAATCTGTTTTCATTGTCAAAGCTGCGTGGAAAGTGAAACAATCAAATAGCATAAGCAATGAAAAATTAAAATTCCATTTTAATCTGAAGAGTTAGCAACTCCTGCAAACGTGTTGTGGGAGTCCTGCTGCTTGAGACTTCTAAAAAGTAGAGTGAGCTAGAACTATAACATGCATCATAGGGAACCGTCTTGCATTGACTTGAGGGAGATGAACTAGATAACTTAACAGAGGGAAAACCTGTAAATGGCTCTAAATCACAGCAATGTCCTTTTGTGTGCACAAGTTGTGGAGGGCAAGCTGCTGCTGCAGCAACTGAGTTGGCTCCTAATCCAGCACTCCCCAAATGTTGGGTGGACATCTGAGGCTCCTGTTCCTTGCACAGGATTTTCAGGAGTGAGATCTAGATTCATGGATTCTAGGACTGGAAGGGACCTCGAGAGGTCATTGAGTCCAGTCCCCTGCCCTCATGGCAGGACCAAATACTGTCTAGACCATCCCTGATAGACATTTATCTAACCTACTCTTAAATATCTCCAGAGATGGAGATTCCACAACCTCCCTAGGCAATTTATTCCAGTGTTTAACCACCCTGACAGTTAGGAACTTTTTCCTAATGTCCAACCTAGACCTCCCTTGCTGCAGTTTAAACCCATTGCTTCTGGTTCTATCCTTAGAGGCTAAGGTGAACAAGTTCTCTCCCTCCTCCTTATGACACCCTTTTAGATACCTGAACACTGCTATCATGTCCCCTCTCAGTCTTCTCTTTTCCAAACTAAACAAACCCAATTCTTTCAGCCTTCGTTCATAGGTCATGTTCTCAAGACCTTTAATCATTCTTGTTGCTCTTCTCTGGACCCGCTCCAATTTCTCCACATCTTTCTTGAAATGCGGTGCCCAGAACTGGACACAATACTCCAGTTGAGGCCTAGCAGAGTAGAGCGGAAGAATGACTTCTCGTGTCTTGCTCACAACACACCTGCTAATACATCTCAGAATCACGTTTGCTTTTTTTTGCAACAGCATCACACTGTTGACTCATATTTAGCTTGTGGTCCACTATAACCCCTAGATCCCTTTCTGCCGTACTCCTTCCTAGACAGTCTCTTCCCATTCTGTATGTGTGAAACTACTTGTTCTTCAGACTCTGCAAAATATATTTTTTGGTACCTTTGCAGAGGACTGAGGTACTTTCTAATGGAGTACCCCAAAGTGGCATGCTTTGAACAGCACATGGGAAAAGGTGACATCTGAGCTGTCAGGCTGTGGAGCTATGATACTGGATTGAAAGTAAAGATGGGTTCGTAAGGGTATTGAGTAGACTACATAGCTGATGTTTACAGCTGTAACAATTACTTATGACATGACTATTCCTCATAACCCAGTAGCTCCTCCCATAGATCGTTCGTCTCTTACCTCCTAAAATTTCAAATAATCTTTTCTGAATCGTCGGTCTCTCAGCAGCTAATCATCTCTCCTTTAGTCCATTTATCTCTGCCTAGGTCTCTGTCCGGTGCCACCTCTTGAGATTTCATTCCAAATCCACAATCACTTGTCTTAACTTGGTCCCAGAGGCCAGAAATCTCTGAATTCTCCTTGGCCTCAGACTTTTCCTTGCTTATCTCCTTTGCCTGTAAATTTCCTGTTGCATTTCTTACTGTGGCCTTGCCTCTGCTGAAATCCTGATTCATGTCTTTATCACACCTTCATTCTTGGTCTCTGAATTCCTCCTCCCTCTGGGCCACTTGGTCTCTTCCTTTACTCTTCAACTTAATTCCTTCTCTGTACAGCATTTGCTAACATGGTGTATAAAAGGTGCTGTGCAAAGCAGGGCTTGAAAACACTCAGGTGAACAGTAGGACACACTGTAGGTGCAAGCTTCCTCTAAGTGAAATTGACAAGTCTCTTGTCACTTGCTGATTCTAGTGAGATCTTCGTTTCACAGCTGCTCAGAAGCTTTCGCCAAAGTTATTAGCAGCAGGAGCTCAGTTTTCTGGTGTTGAGGTCAGGAAGAGAGGGATTTTCTCTGCCCTCTTTATAGCCTTGCCAGCAGCAGCTGCTTGTTAAAATAAAAAGTAGCCATTGAGTCTTCCAGCTGCCCAGAATGTTACCTGCACACATTAGGGCACCCCATCTTTTCCCAGTCCGTAGGGCTCCAGGCGAAAAGCACCTGCCCTTACCCAAGTCGTAGGGCTCAGGGTGTAACTAACCTGGTCAATGTAAGCACCCACACCCTTTCCCAATGCGTAGGGCTCCGGTGTATGCTACTTCTGCAGGTATGCAGGACCTTTTACCAGTGAAAGAGCCTTACACAGTAATATCCCAATCCGCTGTTTATTAACAGTTACCACGCAGAATACACATTAAGCACACAATGCCATGCTCACCAATCCTGATCACGCAGGTGGACTTTCCCTGTCAACCAGGCAAGGCTGGTCTCATCTGGGTCCTAGTTGCTGTACATCACTGTCGTGCAGAGGATTCTTAACAGCTCTGATCTTAGGCTGAGTCTTGGGGGTGAGATCTTCTTCTTCTTCTCTTCCCAGACGGTCTCCTTGGACCCCAGTTTATATAGTGAAACTTGAGTCCTGCGTAGCTATACCTTAACCAGTCTAACCAATGCTAACATATTGTAACATAATTCTCTGACCAATTCTATCCCACTACCCTAATTAACTTACACCTAGCAAAATTAATTATACAGCAGACAGAAACAATTAAAGAACCAGACAGAGACCATACAGGTAAACAATAGGGAAGTGGGGACCATCATGACAAAACAATAAAGAAACCACAACCATTGATAAGTAATTTCTTGCCAGACAGATGCTATCAAACTACGTGTTCTTTAGCCATCTTAAGATGTGTTTTTGTATCTGGTGATAGTGGGGGCCATTAGGACGGGGTCTCCTTCTTAACAGCCGGATCTGACATTGTTTTAATGTAATTGAGGCCTTGGCTACACTCGCGGATTCACAGCACTGCCTCGGCAGCGCTGTGAAGCACGAGTGTAGTCGCGCCTCCAGCGCTGCGAGAGCTCTCTCTCCGAGGGGAATAGCTTGCAGCACTGCGAGTGAGCGTGCAGCGCTGCAGGCACTGATTACACTGGCGCTTTACAGCGCTGCGCTCGGGGGGGGTGTTTTTTCACACCCCTGAGCGCAGCAAGTGCAGCGCTGTGAATTGCCAGTGTAGCCAAGGCCTTAAATGGAATGTGAGGAGGTGACTTCCTGCTTCTCCTCTAATGGCTGCTGCTGCTCGGCCGCTCTTTCAATCTGGCTGCAGACGACGGCCTTAGGCTTAGGCCTTACAATCTGGCTGCAGATGAAGGCTTTAGGCCTTACAAGAATGCACTAGGTAATAACTGGGGCTGGCTGGATACTCGTCCACTTCACTCTGCTGCTTGGGAAGGAGGCTCTGAAAGAACCAGGTTTGGGAAGCAGCTCTCTTTTCCAGCAGTCATGATGGGAAGGGTGGAGAGGAACAGAGGAAAATGAGCAGAGTGAAGGACAAGCTCTAGTATGGGTGTCAGGGGAGCGCTTCACATACTCATAGAGCAGGGTGGATGCACCCTGGGGTTTTCATCCTGGCATTGGGAGTCCCTGTATTTTGTGCCTGGCTTTCCAGGCCCTGTGTATAAGAATGAAATGCGTTGTAGCTTACTGGAATCTGCTTGTGTTTCAGCATCCAGCCCTGCCCAGATGTGAAGTATGGCAAACGCATACATGTGTTACCGATTGATGACACAGTGGAAGGGATCACAGGGAATCTGTTTGAGGTCTACCTCAAACCATACTTCCTGGAAGCATATAGACCAATCAGAAAAGGTAATGACACCTACCCCTAAAATCAGGGGGAAAGATGAAAGATTGTGACACACTTTGTAAGGAGACTGACCATAAGGAGAAGAGCTCCAGAACCTTGCCTGGATCTGTACATGGCATTAGGGTAGCTTGAGTCTGACTGGTGTTTTTGTGACTAAGAGTATGTCTACACTGCAGTTAGACACTCACGGCTGGCCCGTGCCAGCTGGCTCAGGCTAAGGCACGATTTAATTGCAGTGTGAACGTCTGGGGTCGGGCTGAAGGCCCCTGCGAGGTGGGCTGCAGCCTGAGCGCGTAAGTCTATAATGCAATGAAACAGCCATGCAATCCGAGCCCTGGGTGCCCGAGTCAGCTGGCATGTTCCAGCTGTGGGTGGTTGTTTGCAGTGTAGACGTACCTCCAGTCCTACCGTGCCTGGTCTCACTTCCACCACTGAGGAGCCAGTAAGTTGCCAGCTGCTGGCTGGCGCAGAGCAGCATAATGGTCCTCTAGTCACAGGGTTTGTGTGGCTCTACAATTGCTTTTGGTGCACGTGCAAGAGAGGATCATAAAAGGCTGGGGTGAGGCTGGGGAGAATCTTGTTAGACTAACCTTTTTAATGGGATTACAGGGTGGTTTGATAAAGGTAACGGTGTTGACACAATATTGTTAGGCTTCTTTGATTTTGTACTTCACAACATTTTGATTAAGAAACTAGAATGATATAAAGTCAACATGGTACACACGAAATGGATTAAAAACTGGTTAACTGACAGGTCTCAATGAAATTGTAAATAGGGGATCGTAATTGTTGACTTGGTGTGTTTGTAGTGGGTCCCGCAGCAACTGGTTCTTGGCTGCACACTATTTAACACCACTTCTCCCAGGTCATTGATAAAAGACATCAAGTGATCCCTGATAAAGTTTGCAGATGACACGCTGGTTGGGAGAGTAGAAAATAATGAAGAGGGCAGGTCAGTGCTACAGAGTGATCTGGGTCTCTTGGGAAGCTGGGCATTAGCAAACAGTAAGCGTTTCAGTATGACCAAATCTGAAGTTGTATGTCGAAGAACAAAGAACACAGGCCAGACTTGCAGGATGGGGGACTCTTTCCTGGAAAGCAGTAGTTGTGCAAAAGAATTGGAGTTTCTGGTGGATAATCAGCTGAACATCAACTCCTAGTGCAACGCTGGTCAAAAGGGTTAATGGGATGCTGGGATGGATAAACAGGGAAGTACCTTCATGGGGAACAGAAACTTGATAATAGATGGCTCTTCAATCTAGCAGACAAAAGCAGAACAAGAGCCAATGGCTGGAGGTTGAAGCCAAACCAATTCAGACTAGAAATAAGGTATACATGTTTAACCGTGAGGGGAATTAACCGTTGGAACAACTGACCAAGGGTGGTGGTGGATTCTCCACGACTAGCAATTTTTAAATCAAGACTGGATGTTTTTCTAAAAGCTCTGCTTTAGCCCAAACGTGAATTAATTCAGGGAAGTCTTAAGGCTGATATAAAGGAGGTCAGACTAGATCAGCGGTTCTCAAACTGTGGGTCGGGACCCCAAATGGGGTCGTCAGAGCTGGCGTTAGACTTACTGTGGCCCAGGGCCAAAGCTGAAACCCAGCCACACCCTCCTCCCTCCTTCCCGCATCTAGGGCTGAAGCCCGAGCCGCACTGACCAAAGCCGAAGCCCGAGGTCTTCAGCCCTGGGTGGCAGGGCTCAAGTTACAGGCCCCCATACCTGGATCTGAAGTCCTTGGGCTTTGCCCCCCTCCCCCCACTCAGGGTGGTGGGGCTGGGGCTGGGGCTTGGGCTTTTCCCCTTCTCCGCCCGGGGCAGCAGGTCGGGCAGGCTCAGGCTTCAGTCCTGGCTCCTGGGGTCGTGTAGCAAGTTTTGTTGTCAGCAGGGGGTCATAGTGCAATGAAGTTTGAGACCCGCCGGACTAGATGATCCCAGTGGTCCCTTCTCATCTTCTAATCAAGCCAAGGGATCAGAGAAGGGAATATGTCAAACTAAGGGATCTGTCCAGTCAGGTTTTCACCCCTGTGGTAGGCACTGCACAGAGCTAAGTGCCTTTTGTATGGGGAATTGTCCTGCTCTGGGATCCAGAGCTTCCCACTTCCCCTGGCTGCTTCTGGTGCTGCTGGCGAAGAGTCCCCCCTCCCCTGGCCAGTGCTGACAGCTTGGTGGTGGGAGGGGAAGGCCGTCTAGGTACCATACTTTCTCTCAAACTCCCATGGAGTGAAGATGCGGAGAGGAAGGGAAAGTGAGAGGAGAGACAGGAGGAGATGAGTGGGTAGGCTGCACTCCCAGGTTTGAAACTTGAACTCTGGCAGCCACTTGTTTTGCTTGCAGGGAAAAAAAATGAGAGGGAGCCTTGGTTGGAGTGACCTTCCTTTCCTCCCCTCTTCCTCTCCAAGTGAAACTGACAGCCAGAAGGAATTTAGTTACTATGCATTGAGGATGGGGCGCATTGAATTGGTTTCTTCTGGCCACTGCATTGTAGTTTTGGAGTTGGGCTTTCTCTCATTCCACTACTAGCCAGTCAGTTTGGCTGACTTTCTTTCTGGGTCTGATTCCCAGTATAGCGCCCCCTTCCTCTCAGATCTGCAGTGGCACAGGAATTGCAGATCCGAGAGGAAGGGGGTGCTATACCGTGGGAAGGCCAGGCGGCCTGTATTGGGGGTCTGTAATCACTCACTTTGAGAGCAAGCATGATGCTGTTTGCACCCTGATTTGTGCGTGCTCTGGGAACTGCAGGTCATTGAAATGTGATGGTTCTTCCAGGTGACATCTTCCTTGTGCGTGGAGGGATGCGTGCTGTGGAGTTCAAAGTGGTGGAGACAGACCCAAGCCCTTACTGCATAGTGGCTCCAGATACAGTGATCCATTGTGAAGGGGAGCCCATCAAACGAGAGGTAAGCTGAGCTCCAGCACCTGGTTTCTCCCCCAGTGTCCTTTTTGCAGAAGAGACTCTATTTCTGGGGGGTCTCTGTCTGTCTCCGGATTTTGGGCTTGCGGTGCAGATTTCACACTTCCCTTTGGAGCATCTAATGTTAACCACTGTCGGACAATGGTCTCTGCTCTGGAAGCTTACGTTCATAACTTTGCTAGACACTACAAATCATGGCTTTAATAGACACTGGATTTCTGGCTTAGGACAACAGTCTGTAACCCACTAACCCTCTTGTTTTGTCCTATGGCTGCAGAGGTGTTAACAGACCACTTCACCTTGAATGGTCTCTTGCAGCATACGTTAATTACTTATGCTAAACAATTTGTTCCACCTTTATTTAGCTGTGACACTCTTTGGGCTTGTCTACACTTAAAATGCTGCACACTTCAGTGCAGACACCACCTATGAGGGGTTCTCGTGTCAGCGTAGGTAATCCATGTCCCCGAGAGGCAGTAGCTAGGTTGATAAGAGAATTGTCCTGTCGATCTAGCACTGTCTACACTAGGGGTTAGGTTGGTTTAATTGCATTGCTGAGGGGTGTGGATTTTTCACGCAGTTATTCCTACTTAACTTCCCAGTGTAGACCAGGTTTGAGTCTCTTTCTCAGACCTGATGAAGATCTCTGTGTAGCTCAAAAGCTTGTCTCATTTACCAACAGAAGCTGGTCCAATCAAAGAGGTTACCTCACCCACTGCTCCTGCAGTTCCTATGGTCTGTAGCAGATAATGTATATGATGTGGCTGACCAAACTCAACTCTTTTCCTGTCAGGGAAAGGAGTGAATGTGGACATTAGAAAAGACTTCCAAAAGTATCTAGTGATTTTTTTTTTTTTGCGTGCCCAATCTGGGATACCTAAAGGGGGCTGGTTTTTGGAGGGTACTTCCTGTAAATCAGGCCCCACTATACGGTGTCTTGGGTTGGGCATCCAAAATTGGAGACACTTCAAAGCACTAGTTCCTCTTGAAAGTCTTGGCCATTCTGCATTTAGGGTAGGAAGCACTGAAGGTACTAGGCGTATGGGCCCTACCTTTCATTAGGCGCAGATGCCTTTTGAAGTCTCATGTAGGAGAATCTAGAGTGTGAGCCCCTACAGCTGATCGTGTCTGCAGCCACTCACCTAGCTATCTGCTGGAAACCATTCCCATTACTGTAAATAACTACCGCTGAGTACAGGTCTCTGAACAGCCACAAGACCTGAAATCCTGCCACTAGCGTTGTGGGGTTTGAATGTTACACTGATAGTATTAGCTAGAGCTGGCTTTGAACTTTCTGCAGAGTTCGGTGTCTTTACCTTCCATACTGTGCGTGAGTCAGTCCTCAAATAAGAGCCTCTCATGCGGTGAAACTGCCCCTTAGCCAAGGTGCTTTGAGTGCCTTGACTGAAATGTATCTGCCTAATTCCTTAAACTCTAGCTAATCCCTGACGTTGGGCTCCCCTGTCTAATTTCATCTCTAGGTTAGCAATACTAGAGGGTTGCATGCTTCGTTGCTTATGCAGACCCAGCTGGCAGATGGTGGAAGGGGCAAGAACGCAGCCTTCATCCCTGAACTTAGAGTTTTTTTACAAGAAACTGCCACTAAACCTACATTTGATTAACCTGTCTAAGCCGCTGTGCTTTGTTTGATCAGTTTCATATCCGCTTCCCCTGGACAGTACCCATTTGATGCTGCTTTTCTGACTGTCACCACAAGCAGTAAGGTTCTTCCCACTGGTGCCTAGAACGTTCCTGAGATTGGACACGTTCTTCAAGTGTCAGACAGAGAAGTGCTGTTGAGCTGAGTGTTGAGTGTCACTTCACTCAGCCAATAAACTGTGGATCTTCAGCCAGGCCTTTAGCTTGTGCCAGAGTCGCTCAGCTCTGAACTGTGCCACGAGAGGAGACGCTCCCATAAATGATCCTTGATGTCATGTAGGAACTTACTGTAAATAGTCCAGGTTTGCTAGTTGGTGATAAGCTCTTCGTGTAGTGACACATCAGGTGCGGTGATACCAAGGCATTTGGATACCACAGTGATGGACGTGGTATAAGAGCTAGAATAGTCTTTGGGGCTAGCATCATAGTCTGTTGCTTGATGCGAACCAACTCCCTCACAAGCCTGAAATGTATTGTGTGTGCTAGGAGGCAAAGTACTCGCATATGGATCTAATTCTGGGAAGGACATTGAAAGGGACGAGAGACCCTGGCAGCATCCCTGCTCCCTAGCAGCTGCTGGGTGGCGGGAGGTATTTTAAAAACATTCAAATTTCACTTCTAAATTTGCTGGAGCTCCTCAGCTGGTTCTGTGTAGCCACATCACAGGCTGTTGGTCAATGGTCTCCACTGCACAGTTAGGTAGCTTACTCAAGAAGCTAGGTTTGTGATCACACCATGATTATAGCTTAAGATGAATACTACTTAGCAGTGACATACCCTCTTTGTTCTCTAGAGGGAGTTACAAACATTGCCCCTCTCAGCATCTCACCATTTTACATCTGAGGAGATTAACGCTGTGACCAGCCCAAGATCACAGGCAAATCCATTAGAACTGGTTCCCCATTTTGTGCTACGGCCAGTGGCCTGTGCCCTTCCGTAATCCAGTTGGAGGAAAAGAAACTTACAAGTCCTGTGAGGACCCCACTGCTTTCTCCAGCACCTGAGGTCTCCCAGGTCCTGCTTGGCTGAGGAGAGTGTTGAACTAAGTCTCTTGTTTCCCTTGTGCACTAATGACTTCCCCTGTTGGCAGGATGAGGAAGAGTCCCTGAATGAAGTGGGCTATGATGACATTGGAGGCTGCCGGAAGCAGCTGGCCCAGATCAAGGAGATGGTGGAGCTTCCGCTCAGACACCCTGCGCTTTTCAAGGCCATAGGTGTGAAGGTAAGGGTCTGCAAGTGCCAGATGAATGATCAGCCTAGCCCAGTGTTTGAAGCTCTGCTGGGATCTTCCTTCTTGGTCCAGCAAGACTTTGGGAGTGTGCTTGGTGCCGGGGGGGAAGTAACCTGTGACCTTCCTTGCTGACCACCTGAGTCCCATTGCTGGCCTAGGAAGCTACCTTAGGTGTTCAGGCCACCACTGGTGGGTGCGGAGTGAAAAGCTAGAAGCCGTGGTCTATTGCACAGTGCTTGTCCCTGGAGAGACAGTGATGTGAAGAGCAGAGCCTCGCTTTGGAACAGCCCGGCCACCTATTGGATAGTTCTCGTTTCTGTGTACTGCAGAAAGACGTTAACAGTGTTGATAAGACTGATTGTTGCTGCCTGAACTTGCATCAGAGCTTTGGAGTGAATGCACTCTTCAGATTCTCTTCAGGTTCATTAGGAATATACGTCGACATTTAAAATTAACATACTAACAAAGGCCCTGCTCCTTGTCCTCAGCCTCCCCGTGGAATCCTGCTGTATGGCCCTCCTGGTACCGGTAAGACCCTGATTGCACGTGCAGTGGCTAACGAAACTGGAGCTTTCTTCTTCCTGATCAATGGTAAGTTGCATGAATTCCTTCTGCACCAAATCTACTTTAAGCACTCGTTTGAAAGGTGCGTCCAGTTCAGGGGGACAGAAGGCATCAATGCTGTTTGTAAAATACCCTCAGCTGAGCGGAGCCACCTCGTTTTTAAGTCTTTCCTGACCTGTTTCAAGCCTGCCTCTGGGCCATTTGGAGCCCATCCTTGAGAAACCCCTCTAGTGTCAGCATGGAGTAAACTACAGTCTCCTCATGGACAAGAAGCGGTGCAAAGGTGTGTTCAGATCTAGGACATCGATGCTTTCATCTGCTGAGGGGCTGGTAGGGAGTGTGGAGGTTGCGGGTTGACACATCTGGCTAGAAAATACATCAGCAGAGAGCGTCAGCCTCTGCCAGCATATTTCATTCATGAACGGGTAATGCTACCTAGCTGGCCTGGAGTGGAGCCCTCTATGGCCATTCTTGGTATGGGGAGCTCCCTACCAGTGCAGGAGAGAGCTGTTCTTGCTTCACTTCATATCAGCTGGAAGGAACTTTCCCAAGGGCTGTAATGTGAGTCTTACAATCTAACAAAAGGGTCAAAACTCCTTATTAACCCCTTCATGGGATCCCCAAAGGACTGGGTCAGAGTGACCTGGGGAGTATCTGATCTAGCCAGCAATGGCCAGGTTACTATCACATTTTTCTGTTTGCTCGGCCTTCTGCCGCACTCGGGGACTGAGGAGACGTGCTTAGGAACTGCTTTTTCTTTCGATTTTGGTCAGATTGCATCGAACTGTGTCCTGGGAGGGTGAAAGCAGCAAATGGACGGTGCAGTGTAAGAGTGACCAGTGTCTGGAGTTGGCAAGCTCAGTATCTTTAGAGCGACCCCAGGCTGCAGGGGCTGGAGGACATTGTGGGTAATGCACTAGCTCTTCCTCTAGAGGCTTGAGCTCCCATTGCATCCCAGAATAATTGCATAGTAGGTAATGGCCTAGTCTTTGAATGGGAGTCCCCAGACTGCCGTAGGGCAGGATCTGGGTGCAGCCACAGAGCTGCATGGGGAAGCCTATGTGAGTACTGGCTCTGTCATGGCAGTCAACTCCCCTCAGATACTGTAAAGAACATTCAGTCCTGGGGTTCCATTGTCACAGAGGTGGGTGCAATAGAAAAGAACCTTAATAGAGTGAGTCAGTAACACTTGTCATTGTTTGCCGGTTGTAGGAGATCTCTTAGCCCCTCCAGGGGAGTACTTTTCTTCCTTCTGGAATTCACATGCTTACACAAGGTCTGTCCCTGCTGAAGTCTCTTCAGACTGTCTGCAGAGGGGCTAGTCTGGAAAGCTGGCTTGTATTGTCTGTGCACTGCAAACCACACAAACAAAAGGCAACTGTAGTATTTGACTCTTTCCCTAAATTCTTTACCATGTAATTTGGTTGCGTCTCTTTCAAGTCAGAACTGACTCCAGCAATTTGCCGTGATATGATGAGTCCTCAAGAGAGAACTAGGTTGAGTAGAAGTGAAGATAAGATGGCTCAGTTATTCCAACTATGACTGTAGATAGCTGGTTTGGAGACTCTAGGCAGGGCCGGCTCCAGGCACCAGCGAACGAAGCAGGTGCTTGGGGTGGCCAGTGGGAAGAGGCAGCACGTCTGGGTCTTTGGCGGCGGGTCCCTCAGTCCCTCTCAGAGGGAAGGACCCACTGCTGAATTGCCACTGAGGAATGAAGTGGCATTTTTTTTTTTTTTCCCCCCTTCGCCGCTTGGGGTGGCAAAAAAGTCTGAGCCGGCCCTGTCTCTAGGCTGGAGTTCAAAAGCAGCTTTGCTGCTGCTGTGGATTCGGCGAGTAATCCCAGCCCTGACCATTCCCGGGTCTGTTTAAAAGGACACATTCCTTTGCAGGTAGAAAGGTAACGTTTTTGCTCTGAGTAATGAGCACCTCAGTCACAGGTCCTGTTGGTTACTCGTGGCTTCCCCAAAGCCTGTCATCTTGCTGCTGTTTTCCAGGTCCTGAGATCATGAGCAAGCTGGCTGGTGAGTCTGAGAGCAATCTCAGGAAAGCTTTTGAGGAAGCTGAAAAAAATGCACCTGCCATCATCTTCATCGATGAACTGGATGCCATTGCTCCAAAGAGAGAGAAGGTAAACAAGGAGTCCCGCGCCGGCATTCCCAGGGGCAGTTTTAGCACAGGACTTGAGTGTAGTGCAGAAGCAGCGTAGATGCATCCCGCTAGCCTAGTGCTTGGGTTTCAGTCTGAATTGGGAAGAATCCAGAGACTGGGGCTGGCACAGAACAGTAGGTTTCCTTAGAGCTTGAGGATTTCACTGCCGTTGCCGACCTGCTTCTGTGGGGTCTCTTGCTGATCTGCTGTTCTCTCTCTGTAGACGCACGGAGAGGTGGAACGTCGCATAGTGTCTCAGCTGCTGACTCTGATGGACGGCCTGAAGCAGAGAGCACATGTGATTGTTATGGCAGCTACCAACAGACCCAACAGCATTGACCCTGCACTCAGGCGATTCGGTAACTGAGCTTCGCTGCCGTTTTGGTGGTGCATCCAGTGCTTTGAGTGTTCCTGGGTTAGGGCTGTGAAATGATTGATTAGACATTAGCATGTGCCCGATAACTTTGTAGGTCTGATTAACAACTTGCTGATTCATCTCTTCAGAGCTCACAGGAAACTCATTTCTGGCTTCCACCAGCTGGTATCACACGCTGTGCTGCAGGGTTAAAAACAGCAGAAATTGCCAAATGCTATAATGATGGTCACTCCTGTGCTAAGGCAAGCCCCTGTCTGAAGTGGCCATTTACTATTAAACAAAACTCGACTGGCAACCTTGAGGGTGCTTTAAAGACCACCTCTTCTAGCTGGTCACTTCAGACAGCTTCGTCCCTTAACTTGTAGTAAGCCCCAAATTGTCCTACGTTAAATTTAAGTGTTGAGACATGTCCAGTGAATTTTCAAGACTTTAGGCCAAGAATGAATGTCCAATTTGCACGAGCAGTTACTGCCAGGCTGCAGCTGCAGATTGGTGGAACTTGCGTGGGCAAATGGCCAGCTAAATGCACAACTAGCCATCTGAGTGCACAGTTACGGTGACACTGCAGTTGTGGCATGTTTACATTTTTGCATGTGACTGTTAATTTTTATTGCAGTAGTAGCAGTCAGGGATCGGGGCTCTTTCATGTTCGGCACTGTACCACCCTTCATACATAGCTTAGATGCTACAGTGATAGGCATTCTAGAAAGTCATGAGAGAGATTTAAATCTGCCTCTAAATATTTGAACAGTCCCTACCTGTGCTGTGCATCCATTAATTATGGTGTGATAGCTCAGTGGTTTGAGCATTGGCCTGCTAAACCCAGGGTTGTGAGTTCAATCCTTGAGGGGGCCACTTAGGGACCTGGGGCAAAATCAGTACTTGGTCCTGCTAATGAAGGCAGGGGGCTGGACTCAATGACCTTTCAAGGTCCCTTCCAGTTCTAGGGGATAGGATATCTCCATTAATTTTTTTTTTTATCCGTGGGTAGAAATGAAAAAGGAGCCATGCTGGTAAACTGGATGTAAGCAAACAATATATGTTTTAATGCAGCTAAATGTATTCATCTGGAAACAAAGAATGTAGGCCAGATTTATGGGATGGGTGACTTCTATCCTGGGAAGCAGTGACTCTGAAAAAGATTTGGGGGTGATGATGGATAATCAGCCGAACATGAGCTCCCAATGTGACTCTGGCCAAAAGAGCAAATGCGATCCTGGGATGTGTACGGGGGAATCTGGAGCAGGAGCAGAGCGGTTATTTTACCATCTCTATCTGGCACTGGTGCGAGCGCTGCTGGAATCCTGTGTCCTGTTCTGGTTCAAGAAGGATGTTGGTAAATTGCAGAGGGTTCAGAGAAGAGCCCCTAGAATGATTTAAAGACTTAGAAAACCTGCCTTAGAGTGATAGACTCAGAGTCCAGTCTGTTGAGCTTAATAAAGAGAAGGTTACGGGGTGATTTGATTACAATCTGTAAGTATCTAATGGGGAACACATAATTAATAATCTGGAATCTAGCAGGGAAGGTTTAATGTGATCCAGTGAGTGGAAGTCAGACAAATTCAGACTGGAAATAGGGGTAAGAGTACCGTATATACTCGTTCATTACCCATTTGTTTATAAGCCGACCCTCCAAAATGGATAGGTAAAAATAGCAAAAACTGTATGATCCTTTCATAAGCCGACCCTATATTTCAGGGGTTGGAAAACTTTGGTTCCCAGCCCATCAGGGTAAGCCGTTGGCGGGTCGGGACGTTTTGTTTACTTGGAGCATCTGCAGGCACGGAGCCCCTCAGCTCCCTGTGGCCGCGGTTTGCTGTTCCCAGCCAATGGGAGCTGCGGGAAGTGGCGCTTCCTGCACCTCCCATTGGCTGGGAACGGCAAACTGCTGCCACAGGGAGCCGAGGGATGTGCTGGCCGCCACTTCCTGCTGCCCCCATTGGCCTGGAGCAGCAAACCGCGGCCAGTGGGAGCCGCGATTGGCCGAACCTGCAGACGCATCAGGTAAACAAACCAGCCCACCAGGGTGCTTACCCTGGCGGGCCGCGGGCCAAAGGTTGCTGATCCCTGTATTAGATATTCAATTCAATGATTCCATAGAGTTTAAAATCATCAAATTTTGTTGTAGATTCGTTTATAAGCCGACCCCCGCTCTTTGATGCAACACTTTTTTACCAAAAATATTTGGCTTATGAACAAGTATATATGGTAATGAACCATTGGAACAACTTACCCAGGGTTGTGATGGAGTCTCCAGCTCTGACCATTTTAAAAAAAGATGGGAAGTTTTTCTAAAAGTTCTAGGAATTACTGTGGGGCGGGTCTCTGGCCTGTGTCTTACAGGGGGCCAGACTAGATGCTTGCAATGGGCCCTCCTGGCCGTGGAATCCGCGTATCTGTGGTGCTGCTTCTGTCAGAAACAGAGCAGTGCTGGTGAGGGGGAGACTTACCTTCACCGAAGCGTAAATCACGCTAGAACAATCACTGAACCAAGCAATGCTCCTCTACATTTAGCAATCCTGACTTCTAATCAAACCACTGCTCTCACTTGCCCTGACTGGCTGAATCTCTCCCTCACTCTCCGATCTCTCTTGGGTTTTTTAAAGCATCCATCACTGTAGTTCAAAGTACTGGCACCTCCTGGAACACGTGGACAGTCCTCACTTTGCTTTTCAGTGGGACCACGGGCAGGGGAATGCTGTAATCAGAGCTTACCCACTTCCAGAGAATTCAGCGGCTAGGGGTGTGTTTTGTGCTCCCCAGGTCGCTTTGACAGAGAGGTAGATATCGGTATCCCTGATGCCACCGGCCGCCTGGAGATTCTGCAGATCCACACGAAGAACATGAAACTGGCTGACGATGTTGACCTGGAGCAGGTTGGTAGCATGCTTTCTGTTGTACCCGCACATCAGTGTTCTCGTTAAGGAGTTACGTGATGGATGAATGGTTGCAGTTACGGTGATGTAATTTATTCATGGGATTGATAGGGCAGGAAACTGGAGAAGCAGGGAATCTTTGGCCTTAATTCTACCCAGCCGGCTTGTGACGGAAAGTCACTGCCTTGCGAAAGTGGCGTGGCTGCATAAGAACGTATGAATGGTCACATTGGGTCAGACCAATGGTCCATCCAGCCCGGTATCCTGTTTCCAACTATGGCCAGTGCCAGATGCTTCAGAGGGAATGAACAGAACAGGGCAAGTACCGAGTGATCCATCCCCTGCTGTCCAGTCCCAGCACCTGAGCTTAGGAACACCCAGAGCATGGGGTTGCATCCCTGACCATCTTGTCTAATAGTTGCTGGACCTATCCTCCAGGAACTTATCTGATTCTTTTTTGAACCCACTTATACTTGTGGCCTTCCCAACATCCCCTGGCAACGAGTTCCACAGGTTGACTATGCGTTGTGTGAAGAAATACTTCCTTTTGTTTGTTTTAAACCTGCTAAACCTGTTAATTTCATTGGGTGACCCCTGGTGCTTGTGTTATGTGAAGGAGTAAATAACACTTCCCTATTCACTTTCTCTACACCAGTCATGATTTTACTGACCTCTCTCATATCCCCCCCGTAGTTGCACACCATTGATTTATATAGTGACATCATGATATTTTTGTCTTCTTATCTGACCTTTTCCTAATGGTTCCTAACATTCTGACTGCTGCTGCACATTGAGCAGATGTTTTCAGAGAACTATCCACAACTCCAAGATCTCTCAAGTGGGAACAGCTAATTTAGATCCATCATTTTCTCTTTAGAGTTGTGGTTTTGTTCCCCAATATGCACAGATTGCTCTTAGGCCAGTTGGAGGAGTGTTGTGCTACCATATCTTCAGAGTCCCCGAGTTGGCAGTCTTCTGAGAAGCCAAGAATCGAGCGGAGCACAGACTGAGTCATCTGAGTGTTTGGCAGTGCGTACGGGAAGTGGTGCAGTGCGCTTGCAGGATCGGTCCTGTGGATAGAGGACTCCTATCTCCAGGGCTGTCATTTTGCCCCCTTACTGAATTACTCCTAGTTCCGATCCCCTATAAAACGTAGCTTCTGCCTGCCTGCCGGCTGGGGTACTGTATGCTCCTCCCGAACTTACAGCAAAGCATCAAGGGTCACCACAGGGTGACTGCATATCTTGCGGGCTGCACTCTTGGGCCCAGATTCTGCCAGTGTGACGTGTTTGCACAAGTCCTGGTAAGTCACGGATGATGCTTTGCTTTCAGGTGGCCAATGAGACCCACGGCCATGTTGGAGCTGACTTAGCGGCTCTTTGCTCCGAAGCTGCTCTTCAGGCCATCAGAAAGAAGATGGATCTCATCGACCTGGAGGATGAAACCATAGATGCTGAAGTGATGAATTCACTAGCCGTGACCATGGATGACTTCAGGGTAATGCAGAAATGCTCAGTTGGCTGCTGGCCCAAGTCTCTCTCCCTGTTCATTACTGTCTTAGAACAAGTGAATAGTGCATGTAATTCATGTGTCGCCCTTTCTCTCCTGGTGCTAGTGGGCTCTAAGCCAGAGCAACCCCTCAGCTCTGCGGGAGACCGTGGTGGAGGTGCCGCAGGTTACCTGGGAAGATATTGGTGGTCTAGAAGATGTCAAGAGAGAACTCCAGGAGCTTGTGCAGGTGAGGGCTGGTGTGAGCGATTCCTGGCTGTCGGTTAAATTGCTTAATTAAAAAAACTACTGAGAGATGCCAGCGTGGGCTGCAAATGGAGATGTTTACCGAAAAAGGGGTTCTGATCAATCTTAATCCCACAGGCCACCTCTTCCCAAACATTTTCACATGGAATTCTGATTTCCTCACACTTGACTATAAACTTCATGCTGCTTTCTGTCAGTTTTAACACTGTGGTGTGCACGGGGAGACAGGAGGGCTGTGCACATGCTGGGGGGAACATTGCGTTGTTCTGTCTTGTTCTGAGTTGTGTCTACACTGAGCGGTCTCGGCAGATCTTGTCTTGGTGCTAGTGGTGGAAATGCTATTGTGGATGGGCACTGGAGATCTTGTGTCATCTGGGCTGCTCAGAGACCAAGAGTGGGAAAATTGCTGAGGTCTCAGTGTAGCCAAGACCTTCGTATCCGAGAAACTAAATGCCGAAAGAAGGTGCTGGTTCTGCGCTGTCAGGGAGTGTGGCATGTTTGATCAAGGGCTTTCTACGATTGTGAAGTTTTTCCCACGAAGAGACGCTGGAAATGCTCTTCTCTGTTAGCCCTGAGATGCCAGGATCAGGGCAGTCTTGACGTGCCCCTGCCTTTGGCTGCAGGCCACTGTCTGCAGGGCAGATGGTGAAGACCCATTTCCGCCCTTTTATGAAATATAAATTGGAGACTCTTATCCCCTCTTGTTCTCTGGTTTTAATCCATCCCATGTTAGTGTTAACCAAAGGCCATCCCCTAGCCCTGGAGAATTGGTGGGTCTGTCCAGTTCCTGGTGGACATCACTGTCTCAGGAGAGCGACCCTGGCTGAGTGGGCCCCTCTCAGTGCAGTCCCTGCAGGGCGGGGATGAGGCACAATGTGCAGGAAGTTTACCCTGCTGCTAACCAGGCAGTGCCTGGCCTGGGGATAAAGAGGCTCTTACTGTTGCCGATGGCGTTCGACATGGGCTTGAAAACGGCGTTCGAATCTAGCCGGCAGAACCCTTCGAGTTTTGGAGCTTCAGGCCTCCCAGCTGGCAGGGTCAAGGTGTGATCCTTTGGTCGGGCTCATTATTCACTGAGGGCTAATGCTAGATTTCTCCCTGCTCTAGTATCCTGTGGAGCACCCAGACAAATTCCTCAAATTCGGCATGACTCCATCCAAAGGGGTCCTGTTTTATGGGCCACCTGGCTGTGGTAAGACACTGCTGGCTAAAGCCATTGCCAACGAATGCCAGGCCAACTTCATCTCCATCAAGGGGCCAGAGCTTCTCACCATGTGGTTTGGCGAGTCTGAAGCCAACGTGCGTGAGATCTTTGACAAGGTAAGCAGCTTGGTTTTAATGTTCGGTCCCATCTCCAGAGCATCACCTGTGCTGAGCTAGCCTGCTGACCCCAGCACTAGTGTGATTTTGTCATGTGATCAGGTGTTGCCTCCTCCTGTCGTGAGCACACCCCAGGTTCCTAGTGTTAGAAAACTAATGACCCTTCCCAATAGGGTGAGTCACATAACTGTAATAGGCTTGCTCCTGCCGCTGCCTGAGATACCTGGCGATGGGTGCAGGGTAAGGACCAGAATAGTAGGGAAACAGGGTTGTTGAAAGATAACCCCCCACCCCCATAGAGCTCTGTTACATGGGACGTTCCATTAGCAGGTTTCTAGAAGGCAGAGAGTAGCTGAAGGGTGGCTAGTCTGTCCGGCTCTGTTTTCAAGGTCCTCAGCCTTGTCCCGCAATACACCCAGCTTAGGGAGGCCACCCACCTTCATGAATGTCTCGTTCTTCGGTGGAAATGTGAGCCTCTGCCCGCACTGCATGCTTGTCTTGGGAGTCTGCTTTCGGAGCGTGTGGCCTGGCTGTGGGAAGGGGAGTGAAATCTCATGCAGGAAGAGCGCCAGTCCAGCCAGAATACTTCTCTAGGCCTGGGAGTCTCCAACATTCTGCTAGTTCACGTTGCTCCCAGTTCTTGGGGAAACGCCTCAGTCCATTGAGCGTAAGCGTTTGTGATGTAAATCTAGGACAGCCCCAGAGCTGCTGGTCTAAGCTGCCCTGAGGTCCCGCAGCATCCCAGCCCCTCTCCATGTATGATGAGAGGGGGCTTCTATTTGTCAGTCAAAGGCCAGGAGATGCTTCAGGTGAATTCTAGTGTGATCCTGGCACTTGCTGTTAGTGCACAAAGGAACTGTGTGTGTTTGCCTTGTGCAGGCCCGCCAAGCCGCGCCCTGCGTGCTCTTCTTTGATGAGCTGGACTCCATTGCAAAGGCTCGAGGTGGGAACATCGGGGATGGTGGTGGCGCCGCAGACCGTGTCATTAACCAGATTCTGACAGAGATGGATGGCATGTCCACCAAGAAGAACGTCTTCATCATCGGTGCTACCAACAGGCCAGACATCATTGACCCGGCCATCCTGCGTCCTGGCCGCCTGGATCAGCTCATCTATATCCCCCTGCCTGATGAGAAGTCACGAATCGCCATCCTCAAGGCCAACCTGAGGAAGTCCCCCGTTGCCAAGGCAAGGCCCGAGCTCTTTGACCAAGGCTGTGGTGTTCTTGGGGTTTGGTGAAAATGAGCAAGGGGAATGGCAGAGAGGCGACTGCTGCTGTTAGCACATGAGCTTCAATCCCTGCCGTTGGGGGATGGGGAGGGAGGGTGGAGTTTGGAGTCCGAATGCCAGTCACTCCTTGGGTGTAAGTGGCAGCTCCTTAAAATACAGCCACCCTTAATGGCTGCCACCCTCCCCCAACACCTCTAAAGCCTGACCCAGTGCATTCTGGGAAGGGGACAAGCTGAGGTGGGTTCAAGAGAACCAGGTTCTCTCTTGTGAACACAAAATGGGAGAGGGAAATGGAGCGAGAGCCACAAAGGTTAATTGATGGAGCCCAACGGAGCCACTGTGCCTGCCTCAAGGAGGCAAACCGAACAGAGCAGCCCTGTCCGGGAGCGAAGGGCTGGATTCCCTGATATAGAGCATACCTTTCCTGTGGGGTATGGCTGGCTGGAGGGTGAGGACTGAAATGGTGTATTGCTCTGAGCAGCTTGGGAGGACTTCAAATGGGGTTCTCAAGCCCTGCTTCTCTCAGTGCCCTCGGGAGTATCACTGCTGCTCTCGGGGTGCAGATGGGTCCCTAGGCAGTCACATGACCCGTGTCCTTCCTTACCCAAGGGCAGCGTTTCCATAGTGTTCTGGCGCTGAGCTGGGCTCCCACACTCCCCTGTGGCTTTGCAGCTCTGACGCTGTGACTTCAGGGCTTTGCTGGACGCAGCCTAACATTGCTTCAGGTGATGCCCTGACCCCTGGAGCCGTGCTGCGTCCAGCTGCCTTTCCTGGTGGGGAGAGCAGGACAGAGGCACCTGGAGCTGCCTGCCCAGGCTCTGGTTGGGCACAGGGGGGAGGGTGGGGCTGCCTTCGCCCAAAACCGAGCTGTAGGATCTTCCCGTTACTGGCTAATTCTAGGAGGGCAGTCTGTTGCCTCGAGGGCCCATGACCCCTTGGTATTAGCTGACAGTGTAACATGTAAAGAATGGGCCTTCCTGATTCCCCCACAGGATGTGGACCTGGAGTTCCTGGCGAAGATGACCAACGGCTTTTCGGGAGCTGACCTGACCGAGATCTGCCAGCGTGCCTGCAAACTGGCCATTCGCGAGTCCATTGAGAACGAGATCCGGCGAGAGCGCGAGAGGCAGACCAACCCTTCTGCCATGGTGAGTGAGGCTGCATCTGTGCTGCTAGAGAGAGCCAGGACATGGCTGTCTCCAGGCTGCGGGCGCAGATCTCCCCGTGCACCCCAGGGCGGTGGGCGTTTCCCAGCCACGGGGCAGGGCACTGAACGTGGTCAGATGAGGCGCCCTTCACAGCAGGTGGGCGCTTTGCTCTTGGCTAGGTTTTCCCACTGCCCTGGGGACCCTTCCCTGGGGTGAGGTCACTTCTCTGCTGCAGTTTCCAGTCACTCCCGCTGGCTGTACCGAGCATTAACCAAAGCGGAGCTCTTGGGTGCTTGGCTGGAGACAAAGTGCTGTTTGCAGTGGAGCTTGGGTGCAGGGTGAGCCGTGATTTTGTCTCTGCTCCGTTGCAGGAGGTGGAGGAGGACGACCCGGTTCCAGAGATCCGCAGGGATCACTTTGAGGAGGCCATGCGCTTTGCTCGCCGCTCTGTCAGTGACAACGACATCAGGAAATACGAGATGTTTGCACAGACTCTACAGCAAAGCCGCGGCTTCGGCAGCTTCAGGTAAGTCAGGAGGCAGGCGTTAGCGGGTCCCTAAGGATGAGCAGCTTCAGCTGTGTCCTAGTGTTTGGGGAACTCTCCGTTCACCCAGCAGTGTCAGTCACTCAATTCCTGTCTAAGCCACATGTTGTTAACCAGCACCTGGGTCCACCGCAGGGGCAGGCACGTTGTAAAGTGCTGTGGGACTTGCTTGGAAAGCCAGAGCTGTAGGTCTCTGTTTCTGCCTGCGTTTAAAAACAAAACCAAACACTTCTCAGCAATGTAAGCAGGGAGCCCAATCTCCTCCGTTTGTCTCTGAGCCGGGGACTGGTGTGGCGGGGAAGGCGGCGGCCGTTGGGCGGAGCTTGACTGGTGTTTCTCTGCTCTGTGCAGATTCCCGTCAGGTAACCAGGGTGGCGCTGGCCCGAGCCAAGGCCCAGGCAGTGGCAGCGGAGGGAACGTGTACAGCGAAGACAATGACGACGATCTCTATGGTTAACTTGCTGCCCTCTGCGGACCAAACTCCAGACCAGGCCATGTTGTGCAGGGAAATTCCAACGTTCAATGGACTCTCGGCTTCTTCATTCCTCAGTCAGAACAGTGTAGCTGCACGTCAGACTTTGTACAGGGGTGTCTGTTGCAAACACAATAAATTACAAACCGGTGTCGTTTGGGAGGCAGACAGTGAATTAACCAGGAGGGGAACTGACTTAATTTCTGAGAAATTTCTGTTCTAGTTTCTGTGGCAGAATCAGCAGCTTTAGCAAAGGGTACAGCGCTAGCCTGTATAAAAACCACAAAAATAATAAAAAAACTAAAAAAAATTCCCATAAAATTCCAACCAGGCCCCAGCCCTTCCTTTGTGTGACACGCCCGCGGCGTAGCCAGCTCTGTCACCTCCAGCTTCTGCGTCTCACTCCCTTCCCTGGGCTTGGCTGGGAAAATCTAGCTGTGTGGCGCCGTAGTGAATGTTTGGAAAATAAACTTGCCTGCTCGCAAGCGGCTTCTAACCCAACCCCAGTGACCGCGGAGTAAAAGTGGCCCCCGGGGAACGGCAGGTGCTGAATGTTCCTTCTCAAAGTGGGGGTGAGGCCGCAGCTCTCGTCCCAGCTGGGACCTGTGTTCGGAGCAGTGTCCCTGTCCGTCCTCTGAGCTCCCCTGGGCCAGCCTTTCAGAGCTGTCAGCCTGCTGTCGATGTGACTGCCCGTGCCCCCAGCTAGCTGGCTGGGTTCGATGCATCCCGCCGGGTGCTCAGTGCGGCTGTGTGCCAAGGGGCTGGGAATGCAGCATCTCAGGCACACGGGCAGGAAACGGAGGAGCTGCTGCTTCAGCATCTTCCTTGCTGCCCCACGCTTGTCAGGCTGCAGGGCCATTCACACGCGCAGAGGGACCCACCTTCCCCTTGGCCTGAAACCAAATCCAGCCAGGCCCTGGTATGTCCGGGAAGGGTTTAGTTCTTAGCTGCCAAGCGCGCTCTCATTGTTCCTCTTCCCAGCCCACCAGGGCTGTCCTTTCTTCGGCTTGGGTGTCCTTCCTCTGCCAGGCTTGTCCTCCCCTCTTTCAGCAGCGCAAGGAGATGGACAAGCCCATGTGTCCTGCTGCTTCACTTTGCAGTGCCTTAGCCGGGGAGAGCCCTGGAGCGCCTGCCCTTTCCAGCGCATGCCATGGGCTGGAGACGGGTGTGGCCCCTACTGTGCTCTGGTTCTTGAGTTCTTTACTCTTACTGTGGGCACAGAGAGCAGCCTTTGCTTCTCCATAAGCCTGATGCTTCGGGCTGGGGACAGCTGGCTTGTGGTGTGGCTATGGGACTGTCACAGGCCAAACAGCCGTGAGCGCAAACGCTTGGTCGTTGCAGTTCTAGAGGTGAACCCGCCCTACGATGCTGAACAGCGACAGAGCCCAGGAGTAGCCACCTGCCCTGTTCAGTCCCCTCTTGCCCCAGTTATGCCCACAGTAGCGCACAAGGCTCAGGAGTGGTTTGCTGAGCTATTGAACAAGTTGTGCTGGAGAGTAGCTGGCTGTAAAGGAAAAGGGCTCGTCCTACAGTTCTCTGGTGTGTTCGTGAGGGGGCGGAAATGCAGGAGGAATGAATATGGGTGTAGGACAGCTGTGTTCCTGCAATCCCCGCTCAGCTCTGGCTCTCATGGGGCTACACTCCATGGTGTTCAGTGGGGGGGGGGGGGGGGGGGGGGACGGACACCCCAACAATGAGCAGGTGCCATGTCCAGCTAGACTAAAGCAAGGTGGGGGAAGAGAAAGCGTTGTGATAACGGTCTCAGTAGCTGAAGGATGCAAACGCACAGGAGAAAGGACATGGGCAGGGTGACGGGGTGGGTTCACGGGGGAGCAATGCTCGGCCACTGAGAGCAAACTTCGCTAGAGTGGCATGAGCCAGTTGGCAGGCTGGGAGTGAGAGTGATCAGCTTTGGCTAGTCCCCAAGGCCGGGTTGGAAGCCCCACAGCTCAGGGCATTTAAATTAAGACACAGACCTGTGGACCAGACTGCCAGGAACAGCCCTGCACTACCCATCTGACTGCTGGCATGGCTCTGCCAACCTTGCCCCAACCCAAGGAAGGGGGACAGGACAGGTGGCACATATCCTACTAGCACTGATAGTGTGATCAGTAATAACCCCCATGGATCTGTCAAGAACAAGTCCTAGCCAAAGCAAGCTATTGTCCTTATCTGATGGGAACCAGGCTACTGCATGGGGGGACGCAGTAGAAGTGAGACAGCTTTGGAGGGCTTTTGACACAGTCTGATTTGACAGTCTCATAAGCAAACTAGGGAAATATGGGCCTGATGAAATTGCAATAAAATGGGTGCGTAACTGGTTGAAAACTACTCAAAGAATCATTCCCCAGGGTTGCTCTCAGACGTTGAGGAAGTAGCAAGTTGGGTCCTGGTTTCAGTATTATTCAATATTTTTGTTAATGATGGCATGGGGAATATGCTTCTCAAAACTGTGGAGGACACCAAGCAGGGTGGGGTTGCAAGCACTTTGGAGGACAGGATTAGAATTTAAACTCAAGCAGGGGGGCTGAATTCAGTGTGACCGTCAAGAAAAACAGGTGCATAGTATGACAGTGTGTAAGGAAAAATCAAACTCACAACTACACAAACGGGCTAGGTGGTAGCAGTGCAGAAAAGGCGCTGAGGGTTAGAGTAGCTCACAAATGGAACATGAGCTAAGGGTGGAGCTATGGGGAAGAAGGCAAGGACAGTGTGGGTGCATTACCCGGGTGTCAGGCCTGGGAGGTAATGGTCCCACTCTCCCGGGCACTGGGGAGGTGAGGGTGGGCAGCATGGGCAATGGGGGTTAGATATTAGGAAAAACTTTTGAATGCACAGGGTGGTTAAGCCCTGGAACCTAGGGAGCTTGTGGATGCTCCATCACTGGAGGTTTTTAAAACCAAGTCATAACACAAGAACTAGGGGTCACCCACTGAAATGAACAGGCAGCAGGTTTAAAACAAGAGGAAGTATTTCTTCACAGAACGCACAGTCTGTCTGTGGAACTCTTTGCCAGGGGATGTTGTGAAGACCAAGACACTAACAGGATTCAAAAAAGAACTAGATAAATTCATGGAGGACAGGTCCATCAATGGCTATTAGCCAGGATGGGCAGGGATGGTGTCGCTAGCCCCTGTTTGCCAGAAGCCGGGAATGGGCGACAGGGGATGGGTCACTTGATGATTCCCTGTTCTGTTCATTCCCTCTGGGGCACCTGGCATTGGCCACTATTGGCAGACAGGATACTGGGCCAGATGGACCTTTGGGGCTGACCCAGTCTGGCCGTTCTTATGTTCGAGACACACCCATCAGGGATGGGCTGCATTTCCTGGTCCTGCCTCAATGCAGGGGACTGGCCTCGATGGCCTCCTGAGGGCCTGGCTGGCCCTACATTTCTAGGGGGCTGGTCCAGCTGTACCAGGTTATCACTGAGGGCCTCCCCTAGGACAGTGCCTCGGGTTGCTGTGGCTGGGCTCACCGCCTAACCCCGTATGAAAGGTGGGTGTGATGGCGGGCACTAAAGCCAGGGCAGAGTTGATGGAGAAGAGCTTTGTGTGAACTAGAACACTTGTCTCTTTCATACCCACATACGTTGGTCCAATGAAAGCTATAACTCCCTCCTCTCCCCCCCCCCCCGGTCGCTACAGCAACACTGCATACGCATTAGAGGGGCCATTCGTATGTCAGGCTTTAGGGCCTTTGGGCCTCTTGCCTGGCCGGCATCTGGGCCCAGGGGCTGGGGGAAATGTTCTTTGTAGTTAATCTTTGTCACGCTTCAGCAGTTTGGGACTGGCATCTAGTCTGTTCAGGGAACTGACTTTCTCCACTTTGCAAACACCCCAGGGTACCAGCCCCGAGGGTACCGTGAGCCAGTCGGGGGTGAGCAGCAACGTTGCCATGGACCAAAAATTGCCTCCTCCACCAACGCCCAAGTGAGCTGGTTTGTATCACAGCAGAAGCTGAAGCCGGCTTGCTCAGGGGGCTGCACTTGGCCCAGTTTAGGGGTTGAAAAGGGGCAGGGGAGAGCTCGTAGGTTAGTGCGGCACTTCCAGAGGAGCAACCCAAGCTACAGGCCCAGGTAACTCACTGCCTTGAACTTCAGTGACCGGAGTAACACCTGGTGGAAGGTGAAATTGTAGCACTGCTGCTACACATTGCAAGAGTCTAAATTACCTTTCAGCTCCAGCCAGGGGCCTGGACAGCACCCTGCCGCCGGCTCCATGGGCAGCTGCAGACCAAAAACCTACCACCGGGGGATGCACCAGATACGGGATGAACTGTACAGACAATTTTATCCCTTTATGTAAATCAAAGGACAGACAGGGAGGTTCAAGGCTGCTCACTATTACCCTGTGCTGCTCACCCTTGGGGGCACTAATGATACTGTGAGGTACAACGGGGAGTTGGGGGGTGAAGCTGGTGTTCTTCTGTCTCAGCCAGGGCCCCTGCCCTTGGCCAGACACAGCCTGCAGGTCACGGCCTGGCTGTGCGGCTGGGGAACCAGAAGGACTTTGGCTTCCTTGACCCTGGGATGCTGTTCTGGGGAGGACGGCTCAGCAGAGATGGGGTCAGTCCAGCTCTCAAGGATGGGGAAGAGGATCGTTGGCTAGAGACTTGCTAACCTAGTGAGTGGGGCTTTAAACTAGGTTTGATGATGGTAAAAGCCCCCAGGTGAGACCAGAACATGGAGACGTGGGTGAGGGGGAGAGAGGGGAAATCACAGGCACATCTTTGAGCTCAGTACACTAAGGCAAGACGTATGGGGAAGAAACAGGCCGAGGAATACTAGGGAATAATCACACTTTGACATAGTTGGCATCACGGAAACATAGTGGGATAATTCACGACTGGAATATTGGTACAGAAGGGGGCAGCAGTTCCAGCAGGGGAAAGAGGCAGGAGGTCTTGCCTTGTATCTCCCACCTGTATTACACCTGCACAGAGGTTGATAGAAGGGGGAGGTAGACCTCTGAAAAATCTCTGGTAAGAATAAAAGAGAGAAAAATCCAGGGCGATGTCATGGTAGGGCTCCGCTCGAGACAACCTCACCAGGCAGAAGAGGTGGATGGGGCTTTTTTAAAACAACTCACAAAATCATCCAAAGCACAGGACTTGGTGGGGATCGGGCACTTCAACTACCCAGACATCTGTGGGGGAAATAACACAGATTATCCACCATGCCCTTTGAATGCATTGGAGACAACATTTTGTTACAGAAGGTGGAAAAAGCCACTAGGGGAGAGGCTGGTCTAGATGGGATTCTGACAAAGAGGGAGGGACTGGTTGAGAATTTGAAGGTGGAAGGCAGCTTGGGTGAACGTGATGATGAAATGACTGAGTTCATGATTCCAAGGGCTTGTCTACACTTAAAATGCGGTAGCAGTCGAGCTGTGCCGCTGTAGGGCTCCAGTGTAGACATCACCTACGCCCCTGGGAGAGGTGTCCCGTCAGTGTAGGGTAACCTACCTCCCTGAGTGCTAGTAGCCAGGATGAGAGAAGAATTTTTTAATTGAGCTAGCGCTGCCTACACAGGGACTACGGTCAGCAACTATGCCCCTCGAGGTGTGGATTTTTCACTTATATAGATAAACCAACCTATGTCTTTTGTGCAGACCAGGCCTCAGGAATGGTAGGAGGGAAAACAGCAGAATAAAGACAATGGACTTCAGCACACGGGGTAGGTAAGCTCCCACAGCAAGCAGGCTAAAGGGAAAAAAGATCAGGAAATGGAGCAGTTTTCTTAGTGACATTATTAGAGGTGCAAAAGCAAAACTATCCCAATGCATAGGAAAGCTAGGCAGTATGGTATGAGACCCCACAGCCTAACCAGGAGAGCATCAACAACCAGAACCTCAATAAAATGTCATAGAACAAGTGGGAACTTGGTCAAATTACAAAGGAGAGCTATATTGAAAAAAGAGCACAAACATCATTCTGGGCTGTATTAGCAGGAGTGTTGTAAGCAAGACACGAGAAGTAATTCTTCTGCTCTGCTCCACGCTGATAAAGGCCCCAATTGGAATATTGTGTCCAGATCTGGGCACCGCATTTCAGGAAAGATGTGGACAAATTGGAGAAAGTCCAGAGAAGAGCAACAAAAATAATGAAAGGTCTAAAAAACATGAGCGAGGAGGGAAGCTTGAAAACACTGGGTTGTTTAGTTTGGAGAGGAGAAGCCTGAGGAGGGACGTAAGTCTTCAAGTACATAAAACATAGTCATAAAGAAAAGGGTGGTAAGGAGAACAGTTTAACCACTGAGGACAGAACAAGCAATGGACTCAAATGTCAGCAAGAGGTTTAGGTTGGCCATTAGGAAAAACTTCCTGTCAGAGTAATTAAGAAGTGGAACAAATTCGTTAGGAAAGTTACAGAATCTCACTGGAAAAAAAATCTCCCACGTGGTAAGGCAACTCCCATCTTTTCATGTATTTCTACCGGCTCCTGTACGTTCCACTCCATGCACCTGATTAAGTGGGCTCTAGCCCATGAAAGCTTATGCCCAGATCAATGTGTTAGTCTCTCGGGTACCACAAGGACGCCTCGTTGTTTTTGCTGATACAGACTGAAGGGGACGCTTGTGTTCATTTTAAACAACATGTGATTGACAAGGTACTTGTGCATAAAGAAGCAGGCTGTAGCTCACCACCTAGGGTGACCAGACAGCAAGGGTGAAAAATCAGGACGGGGGTGGGGGGTAATTGGCGCCTATATAAGAAAAAGCCCCAAATATTGGGACTGTCCCTATAAAATCGGGACATCTGGTCACCCTATCACCACCCTAAGAACATTCTAGAGAAGGCCGGGGGGAGGGGGGTGAGCTCAACCCGTGGCGTGGAGAAGTATAAGCATGTGATGAACAAATCCATATAGGGAAAGGTTAAATATGATTGGGCAGAGGTTTGTGTTATGTAACTGCTGTGTGCTATAAAATAACAATAGGAGGGGCTCCTCGCTGGAGGAACTCTGGCTGATTTTTGTAGCGGGGGCTCTCCCTTTGTGCACATTGAATAAAGCCTTGTCGAATTGAATCAAAGACCCTTGATTCTGCCCAGTGTCTGGCTCATTGGGAACCACCTGACTAACATAGCTACCCCTCTGAACCAGAATCTCACGGGAGTTTGAGAGCAGGTTAGGGATGGTCTAGAGCAGTGGGTCCCAAACTTTGACAACCTGGGAACCCCTTTCACTAAAATGTCAAGTCTCACAAACCCCTCCTAAAAAATGAATATTTCCAGGGATTTTCTCTTTTACCTGAGTATAAATTATAAAAGCCGTGATCTTGGAAATATAACATTTGTTTTTATGACATGTTTATTCACACTATTATTATTTATAATTACAGTATTTTTATTACATTATGAAAACGGATCTCACTTGCGTAGCTTGTATCACTTTGAATAAGCCTGTTTCATCAAGGAGTATCAGATGTGAAACAGCATGAAGGTATTTAAGAAGCCAACTCCAAGTTCCTCCTACACAAGCATTCAGGTCTTGAGTAGTCCAGGCAAACAACACATGTTACAAAGCTTAAACTTGTTCTTCATAATAATTTAAAAAAACACTGCTAGGTGCCTATTTAATTTTAAAATCAGCAAAAAATATCCACCTCCCTTTCCATTTCTTATAAGGAGTCTTGAAATTTAAATCTCCTCAGTGTGACATATATGCTTGCTTTGATCTGCATAGCTCTTGGAAGTCCCTTGGACTTCCAAG
>NC_048303.1:1155540-1201704 GCF_013100865.1 Trachemys scripta elegans
CTTGGAAGTCCAAGGGACTTCCAAGAGCTATGCAGATCAAAGCAAGCATATATGTCACACTGAGGAGATTTAAATTTCAAGACTCCTTATAAGAAATGGAAAGGGAGGTGGATATTTTTTGCTGATTTTAAAATTAAATAGGCACCTCCCTTTCCATTTCTTATAAGGAGTCTTGAAATTTAAATCTCCTCAGTGTGACATATATGCTTGCTTTGATCTGCATAGCTCTTGGAAGTCCAAGGGACAGCTCTGTCCGCCATTAGGGAATTCCCCCCAAGAACCCCCTGTAACATTTCACAAACCCCCAGGGGTTCATAAACCCCAGTTTGGGAACCACTGGTCTAGAGCAGTAGTTCTCACACTTGTGTACTGGTGACCCCTTTCACATAGGAAGCCTCTAGTGCGACCCCTGTTATAAATATATTAAAAAAGGTTTTTAATTTAACACCATTATAAATGCTGGAGGCAAAGCGGGGTTTGGGGTGGAGACCGACAGCTCGTGACTGCCCATGTAATAACTTCAGGAACCCCAGAGCGGTCCTGACCCCCAGTTTGAGAACCCCTGGTCTAGAGAGTACTTAGTCCTGCTTCAGTGCAGGGGACCGGACTAGAGACCTCTCAACATCCCTTCCTGTCCTACATGTGTATGGCACAGCCTCCCAATACTGCGCACTCCTGCTCACCCCATCTCAACAGGAGCGTGGGGAATCCCATGGGGTGCAGAGACAGGCAACGAGACCAAGTAGGGGCCTGGAAAAATCCCCATGAAGAGAAATTGAGAAGATTTACTTTTAGTCTGAAGCCATATAGACACTACACCCTGCTGCCAGCACAGCCCTGTAGGTCAGGGGTGTGACCCCTGAGTGACAGCGATGCTGGAAAAAATCCATAGTGCAGATGCAGTTTGATTAGCAAAACTGCACTGTCTCTGCTCTAGCTGGTTTCCTATACCGCCGTGCTTACCTGTGTCAGTGCTCCACACAGAGACATGGCCTTAGAGAGGGGATCTTACTTTTCCTCAAGGACACATCTAGCGAAGGGAGATCAGAAATGGCTGGCCTGCACGCCTCACACACAACAAAGTGGGAATTTGAAAACTGATCAAAGGACATTTTCCCTACACATGTGACTAGACTGTGGAACTCTCTGCCACAGGAAGCCAGTCCAAGATTAGCAAGATCCCGAAAGAAATGGGATCAAGTGTCCTCAAAGCTATCTAGAGTTTTAATGATTAACATTAAATTAGTTTTGGACAGGCTATTAAACTAAATGTGTCAGGGTTTAAGTGAACGTCTAGTGATCAATTAGAAAACTACAATATGTGGGGTGGATTACCCCCATTTGTTTACTGTGGCGTTTCTTGCCTCTTCCTCTGAAGCAGTTGCTCCGGTCCCAGAGACAAGATACCAAACTAGAGGGACACCAGAGCCAGTCCAGTCCGGCAAATCCTTTATTCCCACCCCTTTTCCTTCTGTTTTTAAGAGAGGAGACCTTGTCCTTGTGTCAGAGCTGCTGCTTTCCCCCCCCCCCCCCCAAAACGTGCTGCTTGGGCAGAGACGCACGAGTTTCACTTTCAGTTCTTGGGCTGTTAAAAATAAAACCAGCCAACCTGGCAGCCCCGGGGCTCGTTTCCAGTCACATTTCTGCTTTGTGGTCTTCAGTTCCCCTCCCCAGCCGTCGCCCACAGACAGAGGAGACCACACACCAGTAATAAAAAGTTCCAGCAACTTTAATTCAATAGAGAAAACACAGAAATATTTACAAGGCCTCTCCCCCTGCCCCGCTGGTTTGGGATGTTTTCTGACAGGGCTCCCGGTTGTGAGTACGGCTGTGAGCTCGGGAGTGTGTCCTTCCACCACCCTTCCAGCTGCTTCCTGCTAAATAGGGACCCAAGTCTAGAGCGACCCCAGTGGGAAAGGAGAGCGTTCTGGCAGCCCAGCGGCGTGAACCACAGGAAGTGCTTTAGAGGCGGTGCTGGGCTAGCGGCAGTGATCAGTGGGGATGGGCTGTGTCTGAGGGTTGCCGGTGGCATGACGGGCACTGGTGTGTGTGGGGAGGGGGGGGGAAGGAGGGAGATACATTGGCATGCACAATACCTAGGCGACGACAGACATTCAGGGGCTCTGTTGCCCTGTTCTTGACAAGCCAGAGCCCAAGTCAACAGGGATACAGTAAAATAAACACGCAGTAAAACCAATATCCTCCCATGTCCAGGCCAGCTCTTTGGGGAGGCGGCTGACCACCTGATGGTGTGGCCACACTGCCATCCCAGAGACTCGGTCGAGCAGCCATGCCGGACACACGGCTACAGCCAGTACTGCTTGCTGCAGGTGAGGGGCAACTTGGGGGGCCGGCAGAGCTGGGCTTGTCTCCTCTTGTAGCTCGGGTCATAGTAGTCCCACTCCAGCCCTCCCGAGGCCTGGGGGCACCTCCCAGCCATGCCAGCACCCTCCTCGCTGTCCGATGACACAACCCGCAATGAGATTCCTGCGGGACACAAGGTGGAGATGCTAGAAAGGCAGGTGGGTGGGTGGCCACCCCCGGTTCTCATCCCCCCAGCTCGGGCTGTAGGCAAAGACGGGGGGCTGCACAGCATTGACGCTGGTAGTTACAGCCGTGGTAGCTAGGACAGGCGGACAGACAGCCCGAGGGTCACACCCTGCCCTGAGCGACACAAGTTACATCGGCGTAAGTGGTAGTGCAGACAAGTCCTTAGATACCCAAGTCGACAGATCCCTTTAAAGCCAACACAGGCAGCCAAGGAGCATTTAAGACTCAATCCCCATCTCCTCCCTTGCCCCAGAGTTGAGAGACTCCGCCAAGCCCGACGCTGGCTGGCACAGCTTGTGCCGTCGGGTGACCAGATGTCCCGATTTTATAGGGACAGTCCCGATTTTGGGGTCTTTTTCTTATATAGGCTTCTATTACCCCCCACCCCATCCCAATTTTTCACATTTGCTGTCTGGTCACCCTATCCTGCCAGACTCCAGGCCCAGCCAGTGAGCTGGGATCATGGGGGAAGACAGCCCCCCAGGAGGCCAGACAGCACCCACCCCTGGATGGGGAAGACCTGAGCCTGCTAGCTCCCAGGTGAGCCCCTTTCCCCACCCCCAGCTCAGGGCTGGCGAGCAGCTCACTGGCACTGGCTCCGAAGTCGCTGTCCATGCCCAGCCCCAGGGAGGCGGTGAAGTTGGCAGAGTTCGATGGGGCCGGCTTGTCCTCCCCCTGCTGGATGCTGCTGCCGTATTCAAAAGGCACCAAGCCCATGGGAGTGGGGAAGGGGGGTGAGCGGTGCGAGCCGTTCTCTGGGTGCTGGTGCGTCTCTGGGGGAACGTCCCCTTTGGGGTGACCTGCAGCAGGAGCGGGTGGGATGTAAGATACAGCTCTGGGCCAGGACAGCATGGCTGGGAAGAGACCCAGCACCCCTCAGCTCTGGAGCAAGTGGTAGTGATCCTGGTGGGTAGGTGCAGAGTGCACCCCATGCACCCCTCATCCAGCAGCTGGTACATGCGTGTGCCCAGTCCCACCCTCCAGCACCCTGGCACCAGCCAGCACCTCAGGGGAATGTTCTGGGGAGACGGGCAGTAAGTGTCTGGGTTAGACTACAGCCAGGACCCCAAGGGGGGGTGTGGGGAAGAAGCTGAAGACAGCCCGTCTGCCATCTCCACACTGAGCAACCCACCTACATGGGCCTGTGCAGACAGGGGGCAGGTCAGCAACTGCCCGGTCTCCTGCCCCGTCTCCTGCCCCCATCCCCCATGACAGTGATCCTTGGGAGGGGCCGGGGGTAGAGGGAGGAGTCACCCACTTCCCATAACCCAAGAGCAATAGGACACTCCACAAAATGCAAAAGGGCACATTCAAAAACAGATGAAGAAATGCTTCCCCCTTCCCCCCGCCACCCCGCACAACAGCCACCTGGCCTGTGGTACTCATTGCCACAGGAGGACATGGAGGCCAAGAGCTAGGTGCAGTTCGGCGAGGGCATGGGTGTTTACATGAACACCAGACTCAGACCGCAAACCCTCTGGGGCCAGGATCTCTGTTTGTACAGCACCTAGCGCTGCAGGGTGCTAGCCCAGGACTGGGGGGTCCCAGGTGTTACAACAATAAAACGATAACACTTAATGCTGGGGTCAGATTATCCCACTGCTGCTCCCACCTGGGGTCTGGTGCCTTCCTCCAAAGCGGTTGGTGCTGCCACTGTCAGAGCAGGGCCCCTGAGCTAGACAGGCCCCAGGTCTGACCCACGCCCACGTCCCTCACCAGAGGGAGAGGCTGGCGTTCACCACCTGGGGCCCAGTTCTGCCTGCGCCCATCTCTGCCCTGCCCACCCCAGCTTTAATAGCTGCCAACCCGCCTGCCCTGCGGCCAGGGAAAGCCAAGCTTCAGGGTTGCCAGAGGGTCCCCAAGGGGCCTGCCCCCACCCCAGGCTCTGAGACAGGGGGCTTACACCCCAAATGGCATTGGGGCTGTGTGACAAGCCTGCCCTGGGACCAGCCCACCCAGCAGGGCTAAAAGGGGGGCAGTGCTAGCCACCTTCAAGGAACCAGAGGGAGCAGGGCTGGTACCCGACAGATGTGGGAGGCTGGGGACAGCCACCCCAAGGACAGGCTGGATGCCCCACTGAGGGTGGAACAGAGACAGGGCCCAGGCAGCACCCTGGGATGTGGCCCCAGGAAGGGGAGCTGTAGATGAGACCAGAGCCAGGCAGGGCAATCGCTGCTCTCCAGTGGTTACTTACCCCAGAGCCCGAGGCCATGGCAGGGGTGTTGGGAGGCACTGGCAGGGGACGTGCATCTAGGTCACTGGAAGAGACGGTCCCTTGAGATGCCCTGGCCCAGAGGGGAGCCCTTTGCTGGGCCTGGCTGCAGCAGGGGGGCAGGTTTCTGGGAGGCCTCCTAGAATTGCAGGGCCGAGCAGCCCCCCGGCTGCAGCAGGGCAGCCTCCGGGAGCACCCAGCCAGCCCTTCCTCAGAGCAGTGGGTGCTGCCCCTGAGTCCCACCGCAGGGCCTGGGCCATGGCAGGCAATGGGGCTGCTGGGGGTCACCGGGGGAGGGCTGCTGGGGGCAGACACTGCCCTCGCTGGGAGGCTCTGGTCCCCCAGCTGCCTCCGCCCGTGCCGCCGCCTCCCCCTCTGACGGGCGGCCAGCGGGTGGAGCAGAAGCAGGCAGTGGAGGAGGAAGAGCAGAACCACACAGGGGATGAGCAGGGCAATGAGCAGGCACAGTAGGGGCTGCAGGGCCCCCAGGAGCAGAACTACCCCCTCCCCAGCTGGGCTGGGCACAGCCCCTCCAGGCACCATCCTGCTGCAGGCCTGGTTAAATCTGGCCAGGGCCGTGCAGGGGAACAAATGGCTGTGAGCTGGGAGGGGCTGGGAGTGGAGCCAGCTGTGCACCGGGGCCTGAGCACCTGCACCTGGGGAGGGGGCGACTGTCTGAGGAGCTGCAGCTGCCTGCAGGGACAGGTACCCGGGATGTGGGGGGCAGCGCCTAGGTTACGGTCCCCCCTGCAGGTGTGAGCAGAGGGCAAAGTATCATCAATCACCGCAGCATCCTACCCCCCCAGCGGCGGAGATCCTGGCCCCATGGGGAGCCCTGGGGGAAGGGGGATGCCCCTGTCCCAAGTGGCTCTACCACGGGAAGGGGAGAGCTCACAGCGTTCTGTAGGGGAGCAAGGCGCCATGTTTAACCCTGGCTGCTCCCGGGGCACACACAGGCCTACCCTGCTCGCTGCCTGGAGCCCCGCTGCAGACAGCTCCGCCCTGGCCTGAAAGTACCTTCAGTTCTTAAAGGGCTGGCCAGTGCTGAGCCAGCCCACTGCGTGGCTACAGCTTCCCAGGGCATCCAGGCCCCCGGCCCCCTGGGGGGGGGGGAGGTGACAGAGGGGCACCCCAGGGTCCCGGGCTGCTCTACAGAGCAGCGGTGGGTTACTTGAGACTGTTACTCCTTGTTCTGTCATCTGGTTCCACTGAGAACAGTCTAGATCCATCCTCTTTGGAACCCCCCTTCAGGTAGTTGAAAGCTGCTATCAAATCCCCCCTCACTCTTCTCTTCTGCAGACTAAACAATCCCAGTTCCCTCAGCCTCTCCTCATAAGTCATGTGCTCCAGCCCCCTGATAATTTTTGTTGTCCTCTGCTGGACTCTCTCTAATTTGTCCACATCCTTTCTGTAGTAGGGGGCTCAGAACTGGACACAGTACTCCAGGTGAGGCCTCACCAGTGCCAAATAGAGGGGAATAATCACTTCCCTCGATCTGCTGGCAATGCTCCTACTAATGCAGCCCAAAATGCCGTTAGCCTTCTTGGCAACAAGGGCACACTGCTGACTCATATCCAGCTTCTCGTCCACTGTAATCCCCAGGTGCTTTTCTGCAGAACTGCTGCTTAGCCACTCAGTTCCTAGTCTGCAGCAGTGCATGGGATTCTGCTGTCCTAAGTGCAGGCCTCTGCACTTGTCCTTGTTGAACCTCATCAGGTTTTTTTTGGCCCAATCCTCCAATTTGTCTAGGTCCCTCAGTATCACATCCCTACCCTCCAGCATATCTACCACTCCTCCGTTTAGTGTCATCTGCAAACTTGCTGAGAGTGCAGTCCACGCCATCCTCCAGATCATTAATGAAGATATGCCTGCAGGACAGCACAGCATAAGAATGGCGACACTGGGTCAGACCTGTGGTCCATCCAGCCCAATATTCTGTCTACCAACAGTAGCCGGTGCTAGATGCTTCAGAGGAAATGAACAGAAGAGGGCAATTATCGAGTGATCCAGCCCCTGTTGCCTACTCCCAGCTTCTGGCACTCAGAGGTTTAGGGACACCCAGAGCACGGGGTTGTATCACTGACCATCTTGGTGAATAGCCATTGATGGACCTGTCCACCATATACTTACCTAGTTCTTTTATTAACCCAGTTATACTTTTGCCCTTCACAACATCCCCTGGCAAGGAGTTCCACAGGTTGACTGTGCGTTGTGTGAAGAAATACTTCCCTTTGTTTGTTTTAAACCTGCTGCCTGTTCATTTCAGCGTGTGACCCCCGGTTCTTGTGTTATGTGATGGGGTAAAAATACTTCCTTATTCACTTTCTCTACACTGTTCATACTTTTATAGACCTTTATCTTATGCCCCCTTCATCATCTCTTTTCCAGGCTGTACAGTCCTAGTCTTATTAATCCCTTTTCATATAGAAGTTGTTTCATACCCCAATTTTTATATATATCGTTTTTGAGATGGGGCAACTAGAACTGCACACCCTATTCAAGATGTGGGTGTACCATTGATTTATCTAGTGGCATTAGGATATTTTCTGTCTTAGTATCTAGCACTTCCCTAATTGTTCCTGACATTCTGTTCACTTTTTTGACTACTGCTGCACGTTGAATGGAAGTTAGAGAACTATCCACAAAGACTCCAAGGTCTTTTCCTTGAGTGGTAACAGCTAATTAGACCCCATCATTTTATATGTACAGTTAGGATTTTTCCAATGTGCATTACTTTGCATTTATCAACACTGAATTTCATCCATCGTGTTACCCAGCCATGTGAGCTTTGTAACTCCTCGAAGTTGGCTTTAGAGTTGACTATGTTTGTATCATCTGCAGCCTACTCCAGCTGACTGTTTACCTCCTTTTCCAGATCACTGATGAATATGTGAACAGCACGGGTCCCATACAGAGCCCTGGGGATCTGTCCCCTTGCACGTGAGTGGATAGACTGGGGTCCTGCTCCAGCCTAGCCCAGCCCTCCCTGGCAGGCGCAGGAAGAGCTGGTCTTCAAAGGGTTAAAGCAGCCAGCTCTCCCCAGGCAAAGTGTGGAGGGATTTGCACTCCCCCGCCCCCGCTGACTCCTTCAGCCCCGTTGCAGGAACAGCCCCATGGGAGGGTGAAAGGTGCCATTGGGCTGTGCCCTCTGGGCAGGGCCTATTGCTCATCACTTTAAGCACCTAATAGTAGGGCCAGCAAACCCCTGGTGTAACTGAGGGGGAAACTGAGGCACAGCCCCTTTGTGCAGCAGGCTGTTTAGTGAGATGCCCGCTCTGGCACTAGGTGGCTGCCCTTGGGCACTCAGCTCTCACAGGGGCGGCCAAGGTGGCAGAGGCAGAGAGCCTGGCAGGGGGAGGGCTCGGCCAGGGAGGTTTGCAGTTGTTCTCCCTACTACATCTCCCAGGCTGGTGCATAGACACAGCCATGCCCTGCAGACGCCCCCAGTGCCAAGAGGCTCCGTGGCTCTCACCAACTGAACCCCCTTTGTTCCAGCACAGGAGGGCAGCAGAGAGCCAGGGGCAGCTGGACTGTGCTGCCATGGAGAGGCCCCACTGTGAGAGGTGCTGGTCCCCACAGCTGGGAGCTCAGCACCGCCAAGTCCAGCCCTAAGGGACGCCCTTGCCAGTAGCCGTGTGTTTTGCAGTAACAGCTAGAGGTCCCCCTCAGGAGTCCAGCCCCCCCGAGCACCCAGCCTCTGCCCCACAGCACTTACCCTCCCCTCGCCGGCCAAAGAGGCATCCCAACCCCACCTCTCTGACCCGCGTGCGAACGCTTGGTGGCCGTGCTGGAGGCCTGGCTAGGGCTGAGCAAGCCCCTATTTGCCCTGGGGCGGCTGGTGTGGGGTAGAAAACCCCAGAGGCAGGACTGTGGGGAAACACTTTATTGTCACTTACCAACACAAAGCACAGCTGGAAGCCGCTGACCTACAGGCCTAAGCTGCGGCTGTCCTGTGGCCATTTGGGGCCAGTTTCGCCAGCACAGAGTACCCCCCCGCCCAGCACAGATCCAGCTCCAAGAGCCCCTTTCCCCCCACCACAGCCTCCAGGGCCAGAGGCGCGGCCACACCTAAAGCCCAGGGGGCCTGAGCAGGACTGGAGGGATGCAAGGCAAAGCCCCTGGCAGGGCACGGGGCGAGCCAGCGCCCGAGCCATCAGGCCAGTGCCGTGGTAGTGAGGGACCAGCAGAGTGCCTGCAGCAAGGGGCGGCTGTCGAGAAGGGATGGCGGGGAGGCAGGCCTGGGCTGGGGGGGCGGGGGAGACAGGGCCAGCTGGCAGGGCCGCCGAGGGGACGGATACTGGAGGGGGGAGTGCGGCAGATGCTGCCGCGGAGCGGGTGGCTGGGACAGGACCGGGAGCAGCCGCGTGTACTTGGGATGCACGGGAGGGGCCTGCTGGCACTGCTCTGGCTGGGGGGGCAGCTGCGGAGGTGGGGCCTGCCAGTGCTGCCTTGGGCAGGCTGGGAGCAGGGGGGCGCACNGCACCCAGCCTCTGCCCCACAGCACTTACCCTCCCCTCGCCGGCCAAAGGGGCATCCCAACCCCACCTCTCTGCCCCGCGTGCGAACGCTTGGTGGCCGCGCTGGAGGCCTGGCTAGGGCTGAGCAAGCCCCTATTTGCCCTGGGGTGGCTGGTGTGGGGTAGAAAACCCCAGAGCCAGGACTGTGGGGAAACACTTTATTGTCACTTACCAACACAAAGCACAGCTGGAAGCCGCTGACCTGCAGGCCTAAGCTGTGGCTGTCCTGTGGCCATTTGGGGCCAGTTTCGCCAGCACAGAGTACCCCCCCCGCCCAGCACAGATCCAGCTCCTTTCCCCCCACCACAGCCTCCAGGGCCAGGGGCGCGGCCGCACCTAAAGCCCAGGGGGCCTGAGCAGGACTGGAGGGATGCAAGGCACAGCCCCGAGCCATCAGGCCAGTGCCGTGGTAGCGAGGGACCAGCAGAGTGCCTGCAGCAAGGGGCGGCTGTCGAGAAGGGATGGCGGGGAGGCAGGCCTGGGCTGGGGGGGCGGGGGAGACAGGGCCAGCTGGCAGGGCCGCCGAGGGGACGGATACTGGAGGGGGGAGTGCGGCAGATGCTGCCGCGGAGCGGGTGGCTGGGACAGGACCGGGAGCAGCCGCGTGTACTTGGGATGCACGGGAGGGGCCTGCTGGCACTGCTCTGGCTGGGGGGGCAGCTGCGGAGGTGGGGCCTGCCAGTGCTGCCTTGGGCAGGCTGGGAGCAGGGGGGCGCACCGGGGGCGTGGTGGAGGGGCCTGCGGCCAGTGGGTGGGGGAGGATGGAAGCTGGAGAGATGGGGGCTGTGGCCAGTGGGGGGGGGAGGATGGGAGCTGGAGGGGTGGGGGCTGCCAGGGCTGCAGGGGCAGGGATGGAAGCTGGAGGGGTGGGGGCTGCGGCCAGTGGGTGGGGGAGGATGGGAGCTGGAGGGGTGGAGGCTGTGGGCGAGGCACCGGCTCAGTGAGGCACCAGGGAGGTGGGGCCCGCAGGCAATGCAGCGAAAGCACCTGCTGGGGCCGTGCTGGCTGGGACAGGAGCAGGACGGGTGGGGCCGGCTGGCGGTGGGAGGGCTGCACAGGTGGGGTGGAAGCGAGCGGGCACTGGGTCTCCAAGATCTGCTTTTGCCAGTTTAGTGCGGTATCAAGGTAACCGCCTGGCCCCTCACTCCCCTGGGACGGTGCCAGCGGCTGCATGCCAGCCTGAAGGGCTTCCCCTCGTGGCTTCTTCGGCAGCCGCAGGCCGGGGCGCTCCGGGTCCTTCCTCTTCAGGCCGGCTGACGTGGTACCGTTGGGGGAGGCTGGGAGGGTTGGGGGCACCTCTAAGCAGGGCATGGGGGTGCTGCTCATTCGCACAGGGTCACCCTCCAGGCCTGCGGAGGAGAAGCAGAGACCGGGGTGAGGATTCAGAGCAGAAGCTAGTGATCACGTGCTGCGGGCACAGGCTGGCTGCGGGTCCTGGACCGGGTCAGGCCCCACTGAGCCGGGTGCCCCCTGGGAACACAGCCCATCCCACCGGGCTTACAGCCCTGGCACTTGGGTGCATCTGATTTTGGACACCTGATGAGTCAGGCCCCTGGGCTTACAAGGCAGCCGAAGCCAGGCCCGAGCGGCCCGTTAGTCACAGGAGCTCAGCCTGCCGTGTCCTGTCCCTGGCTGGGACAAGGCCCCGCCTGCCTACAGCCACCTCACCAAGCCCAGCTAAGCCAGGGGCTTCTCTGCCAGCCGGCTGCTTTGGCAGTGCCCCATTAAAGCCAGGGCCAGACTGGGGGTGGGGTTTCCAGGTGTCCTGCCCCGCGGAGCGCCCAGCCTCGCAGGCGAGATTTGATGGGGCACATGAGCAGACAGTCACACGAACTGCCTCAGAGCAAGGCCCTGGGCTGGGCCTGGGCCTGGCTTCCCCTGGCTACTCCACAGGGGCCCCAGCACAGCCGGCTGCAGGGCCCACTTGCTCAGATCTTTGCCTGGGGTTGGCTTGGACAGATGATTCACTTCTCGGGGAGCCTGGTGTCAGTCAGTGCTTGTGGGACTGTCTGGGCTTGGTACGTACACGGCCAGAGACATCTGAAGAGAACACCAGGCAGCCACCCCCGCCCCAGCCAGCCCCCACGGTGCCAGCCATCTGTCCACCCATCCCTCCACATATTAATGCCAGGACATAAAGGGCTTGTCTCCATTGAGAAGTTAATTCAGATTAAGGGTGGGTGCAAATTTAAAGCAGACTAGCTATTCTGGATTAGCTGCCCGTGTGAACGCTCTTATCCTGAATTGAGTGCTTTATTCCAAGTTTAGCTTTGGAAGTGGATTAAGCTAACTTGTGATAAAGCATTCAGTTCAGAATAAGAGCGTCCACACAGGCAGCTAATCCAGAATAGCTCCCCGTGTAGACAAGCCCGAGAGCTCCTAATGGAGATCAAACAATATAGCACCTGCTAGAAACATCTCCTGGTCTTCTGCTTCCCCACTGTCCGACTCCTCTTCCGTGAGAGAGCCGGCGCTGTCCAGGTCCGTCGAGCCGGCGCTGTCCTCACAGGGATGCTCCAAGTCATACATCAGCTTGGTGACCTCGCCCCCAAGGATCGCGTGCAGCTCCTGGTAGAACGGGCAGCGGCCCCGCCCTGCCCCGATCTGGCGGTGGAAGTACTGCTTCATCATGGCATTGGCCTTCACACGGCACTGCTGTGGCGATCGCCTGACTCCCGCTCCCATGAGCTCCAGGGACATCTCCCGGGCCAGCGGCACGCCATGCGCCACCCGGCCTGCTATGCCCTTCCAGACTGAGAGCAGGCTCCGCATCTCCGCCTCCGACCACACTGGGCCAGCGCCGTTTTGGGAAGCAGAGAGAGGGAGAGGTCAGTAGCAAGCAGGTGCCACAGCCGGGTGTGTTAGCGCTGCTGTACCGGCCTGCCTGGCCCAGCCCCCCAGCTCCACCCATGGGCAGAGCCAGCCGCTGCCTAGGAAGGCCCGGCTCCTCCCCAGCCCCGTCTGTTAGCGGTTGGCTATGCTCCGACACAGACAGCCATATGGACACTCACTGGACCTTGTGGCAGTGAGTTCCCCAGGCAATCTGCCTGCTCCCTGCCCCAGGTGGGTTCTGTAATCCTTTGGTCTAGCGCTGGCTGGGTTTAGAGTGCGGGAGATGGCCTGGGACAGACAGGAGGTCAGATCGATGATCCATGCCTTAACCTCAGGCTCTCCTAGCCTGGCTGACCTCAGCCCCCTCCTTCTCTAGAGATGGGGGGAGCAGAACAGAGCGCTAGTCCCAGGCGGGGCGCCCCACTGAGCCACAGGATGGCGTTGCTAGGGACCGGTATCTGCTAAGGACGGGGCTGTAGACTAGGGAGGGGCTCCGCGTTTGCACGAGCCGCTCGCCCTGCGGGGTGGCTGGCGCCAGGGCACAGTGGATGGGGACAGCAGGAGTACGGGGGCGTCTCCCGATGCAGGCTGTCCTGGGAAGCAGGGGCTGGAGGTCCCAGGCCCTATATTCCAGCTGCGCCCCAGGAGGAAGCAAAGCCCTACTGAGGCAGGTCAGCACCGAGAACCGAGCCGTGTGTGGATGCTGGCTGAGCGGGGCCGTGCCAGGTCCTGAGCCAAGGCTAACCTACTCTCCTGGGGACGGCGAGGGCTCCAGGAGGGCCCTTTGCTGAGCCAGCTGAGGGTGCCAGAAACTCTCCATGGGGTATCCTGGCCTCTGGTGCCCAGGGTGCTGCTCTGTGGCACATGGGGCTCCCTGTATCAGGCACCTCTAGCCCCAGGGGTGGCCGCGTCAGTCATTGCAGCCCAAGCAGTTTCCTGTGAGTGTGCTCGACTCAGGCCCGTCCCCAGTGCTGTGCTGGAGACCCCCCAACCCCCTCCCACCAGCCTAACGAGGCAAATTACCACCCACCTCCACTTGTGTAGTCGGAGTCCTGCTGGGGCCGTCCAGGGACGATAGAATCCAGGACCTGCTGCAGGCTGGTGGCCATGGTACCGCCCCGCTTCCTAGTGCCTGCCCAGCCTCTGAACCAGGGCATCTGCAAGGGGCAGGATTTCCACGTTACTGTCTGGTAATGAGGGCAGATCCCCTGCTCAAGGGGAACCTCGCCAAGGCAATGTCTCGTCTCCCCCGCCTGCTGGAATGGCTTAATGGCGGCAGGTCGAAGCTAGACACATTCAGACTGGAACAAGGTGTACATTTCTGACAGAGGGTCGTTAACCATCGGAACTAAGGGTCGTAATGGATTCTCCATCACTGACAAGTTTCAAATCAAGATTGGATGTTTTTCTTCTCAGAACACAAGAACCAGGGGCCACCCAATGAAATTAATAGGCAGCAGGTTTAAAAACAAACAAAAGGAAGTATTTTTTCACACAACACACAGTCAACCTGTGGAACTCCTTGCCAGAGGATGTTGTGAAGGCCAAAACTATAACAGGGTTCAAAAAAAGAACTAGATCAATTCCTGTAGGACAGGTCCATCAGTGGCTATTAGCCAGGATGTTCAGTGGCACAGCCCCATGCTCTAGGCGTCCCTAAAATTCTCACTGACAGAAGCTGGGAATGGGCGACAGGGGATGGATCACTTGATGATTCCCTGTTCTGTTCACTCCCTCTGGGGCACCTGGCATTGGCCACTGTCGGCAGACAGGATACTGGGCTAGAGGGACCTTTGGTCTGACTCAGTCTGGCTGTTCTTATGATCTGCTGTAGGAATTATTTCAGGGCAGGTCTCTGGCCTGCCTCGTGCACGAGGCCACAGACCACAATGGTCCCTTCTAGCCTTGGAATCTGGGAATCTATTAACCTTCAGATGTTTCCGTCTTGCACTCATCACCGTAGTATCAAGCGCCTTCCAGCCGTGCGTTAAACTCCAGGAGAGGCCAGGTGCGTAATGGCCTCTGCGTGGCGAGGGAAAGGAGACAATACTATTCATTCCCTGTCACGTCTAGCAGCCCCAGCGGTGGCCCAGGGCCCCTGTGCTGGACACAGCCCAGGCAGTCCCTGCCCCAGGAGCTCAGCAGACACACGGTGGAGGGTGACCAGGGAGAAGGGTGGCCAGCCGAGAGCCAGGCTCAGGAACCCACTTTCCCCTCAGAGCCACAGGCCTTCTGTGCTTGGAACAGGAGAGACCGGGCCCCAGCCGGCAGAGCAGGGCCAGTTTAATGCTGAGGGCTGGAAGAGCAGGGACAGGAGACAGCCTGGGCATTACGGCCCTGCTCCCCAGAGGTACCCTACCGCCTGGCGCCCAATGATTTCGGTGAGCGCTAAGCGCCTACATGCCTCCGTGGGTCTGGCCCGGGCCCGAGGCACCACCTCTCCTGCTTCCCAGGGTGGCTAGGCCCCAGACTTACCCTGGAGCTGGGTTCCAGCAGGTTGTCCCCATGCAAGCCCGAGATGGGGAGAAAAGCCACAGTTGCTGGGTTCTTGCCCAACTGGTGGAGGCAGACACACACTGCCTGGGTGATCTCCCGGTAGCGCTGGCGGCTGTAGGGAGGCTGCGTGGCATCCATCTTGTTCACACAGACGACAAGCTGCTTGGCCGGCAGGTTGCAGGCCGAGAGGACCTGCTGGCAGGTGACAGCGCAGTTGGCCTCATGCTGTCCCCCGGCCGCAGGGACCAGCAGCACAGCAGCGCCGGCCTGGGGGAGACAAGAGCTGGTTAATGCCCAGAGAACCCGGGTGCTACCGACGCGACGCATGCAAAGCCAGGAACCCACAGACACGAGTGCTGGGACCACGCACCAGCGACGTAACAGCCGCCCATCCAGAGCACGGAGCAGCCCCCACCCACTGGGGCCGGGCACGCGATCCGGTGCTGGGGGCGGCCACAGGGCAGGTGTTGGGATTCCACTGCAGGGCAGGGTGCAGATACCCTCTTTGGGGTGAGCTGGGCGGGGTGGGGGAGGGCAGTAGTGACTAGGGGGGCAAACCCCCTCCTCCCCCAGAGAAGAGGAAAGGGAGGAAGGAGACAGGAGTGAGGTGCAGGGGGGGGGGGGGGGGGGAGGGAGCCAAGGGCTGACAGCCATGGCCTGACATGTAGTTACTGGTAGGGCCATGTGCCCTGCGATCTCCTGGGGGAGAATTAAAGGGCAGCAGCAGAATTACAGACATTTCTTGGCTGGCGGGTCGGACAAAGGGCACCACGGCCGAGCCCCCCGTTCGGCTGTCCCAGGTACCTGGGTGGCCACGGCCCAGGGTCTGACCGAGCCCTGGCCGGCGTTCCGAGAACGAGCACGCGGCACGCAGACGTGGGCTAAAGCGGGTTAGCGGCGGGAAGTCTTTAAAGCAAGATCTAGAGTTTTGAGGCCGGAAGAGACGGTTAAATCTTCCCGTCTGGCCTCCCGCCGGAGACCCTGCCTTGATGCAGCCTCCAAGTGCTGGAGACCCACGCCCCTCGCCCACAGCCCTGGGTGAGTTTCTACCTTGCGTCAGCACCCAGCCAGAGGATCCTGGGTTTGTCAGCGAGCTCCCCACCAAGCAGGACCCCAGCCAGCCCCAGCCATTCTGGTAATGCACCCCCCGGCCTGGCACTTACCGGAGCGCTGCCTGGGAATGGGTTACCGGGCAGGCCCCCGGGCTCCAGGGACTCGACAACAATGACCTCGTACTTTGGGGTCTTGAAGTGCTGCTGGAGGTGACTGGGGGCTGCGCCCTGCTGCTGCTCTGCTCTCGGCCTGTCCAGCCCCCGGGCCTGCGTGGGGGGGCTCTTCCCGGTCTGCACGGGGAGGGACGCTGGTTACAGTTCTCGTACGAGCCAACGAGAGCCACTTATCATTAGACGAGGTGCCCACAGAGCAACCAGCTGCAGCAAACCTCAGCCTCCCTTCACCCCCCTGCCCATCATCCCCCTCAGCGTGCAGCAGCCATGCCACCCAGGGTGCCAGGAGTCTATGGGAACGGGCCTTGCGGGTGTCCCAGAGACCCATCTCCTCGGGACAGGGAGCTGCCCTTTGTCTGACGCACCCGGCACAACTGGGAGGGTATCTCAGCTACAGGACAGCGAGTTCACGCCAGGGCAGCCTGGCTGAAGAACACACGGGCGCCTGGGAGTCAGTGGTTCTAATCCTGCTTCTGCCACCAGCTGCTGCCCTTGGGCCAGGCCTTGGGCAGTGCTTAATTAGTAACGAAAGAGGTGCTGGAGCTCAAGCAATTGTTTTACATTCGTTACTGACGCAGCAAGCCCAAGGGCAACAAACTGCCAAGAACTGGCAGAAGTGAAGCACTGGTCTTGGGGCTGAATTCCCAGGGGCGGGCACTGGCTCGGGGCACGCAATCTGAGACACACTCGGGCTCGATTCTCAAGCGTGGACCTCGGAGTTGCACCCCCAGGGGCTCGGCCAGCTCTGCAGCACCCAGAACTACTGATCTGCCCCTCCCCAGGCACATGGGGAGCAGCCGGGCTTCCTCGCCCAGCCAGGGGCTCCGTGGGGAAACTCGCTGCTTTGCTGGACAGAGGCCGGGCAGGCTGTCCCAGCACTGTGTGTTCACTGGAAAGCGAAGCCCCATTTCCCTGGGAACCTCCCTGGGCGACTGGGGAGCTCCTGGAACGCCGAGGAGAAGGAAGCGACCCCCAGCTCAGGCCGGGAGTTGATTTCACAGCACCTAACCCGCTTTTGTTTGGCACGTCCGTGTCACTAGCCCTCAGCCTGCTCTAGGCACAGCCCTCGGCCTGGGGCGCAGTGCCGGTGAGGGGCGATTCTGACCAGGACGGTTACACTGGCGCACCCCCAGGCGACGGCCCAGTTATCCTCCCCTCGGGGGAAGAGCTGTTGGTACAGCGGCACTGACCCTGCTCTCGGGCTGAACTAGCGGCTACATTGGAAGGGCTGCAAGACAAGGCCTTGGGAGAAGAGCTCGTTGGGCTCCAACTCCCCTTCCCCTGGGCATGAGGGCTGAGAAATCCTCACTCGGCAGGACTGCGTCCTCCAGCTGCCCGGAGAAGAGACCCTGGGTCATTCCAAGCCCATCGGCTTGGCCAGCAAGGGGGGGCCCTGCAGAAACACTTTGCAGAAACCCCAGCCCCACCGTTTGTGGGTCTCCCGTAGACTGGGCATTGGCCGAGGGACCTCACGGACCATCTCATGGCAGAGCTCCCCTGCATGCCGTCCAGCCCAGGCTCTGGGAGCAAGAGGTGGGGGACGGGGCTAAAGGACACTTGTCTGCCTGCGGACGCCCCCTGGCCGCGGTTACCTCTTTCTGGGGTTTCTCCAGACTTTTCCAGCTGTCGCCCCCTTCGCGGAGCAGGCGTCTGGTCATGGTGGATTTCCCAGAGGCCTCTGGGCCGAGCACCAGGATCTGGAGCGGAGTCTGGCTCATGGGGCCCGGTGCAGCGACTGCTGTTGGGGGGAGGCAGGAGAGAGTCGGGGGCTGTCTGCACCCAGGGAGTTCGCAGGGCGAGCCGCCAGGGGAGCTGCTGGGAGCCAAGGAGGGGCAAGCCCTGGATTACACAGGGGCAGTGCAGCCATGTGGCGGGGGCTTGCCAGGCCACACACAGGGGCTGGCTGCTCAGAGACCTGCAGGTGCCGGTGCTAATGCCCTCAGAGAGGTGCCAGGCGGGTCACATCTCCCCGTTCCTCCCAGGAGCCCCCCTCTCTGCCCCCTATTATTTCAGGGACTCCCCCTGACAGGGGGTCTGTGTGCCCCCCATTTCCCTCCCTCCCATACCAGGCTCCTGCCAGCAGCTGTCTGCACCCCCTTTCCCAGACCAGGGATTCTGTGTGCACCCCCAGTCCCCTCCCAGCCCCCTTCCCTCCATACCAGCCTCCCGCAGCCAGGGTAGGGTGTGCCCCATTCCCCACCCTGGGGAGATAAGCATTCAGTGTGTGGGAGGATGGGCTATTGTTATCCTGGGAGGTGCTAATGGGTGCAATCAGCCAGTCTGAGCTAGAGACAACTGCCCAGGTAGTGGAGGATTTCATGGGCTTACGAGCTGCAGGGGCTCCCTGTGCCCCCCAAAGCAGCAGGGGATGCCGGGAATATTCCCTGACATTTCAGCATTGACTGGACACAGCAAGTGACTGAATTGCAGCGTCAAGCCAGGACAAGGCCTTCACCAGCGCAGCCCATGAGCCCCAGTCCCCTAAACTCACTCGCTCCCACTCCTGGCCCCTCACCAGGGGGTGCTGGGAGAGCAGAAGCCAACTGGCCCCTCAGGAGAATCACCCCAGCCCATACAGACTGGGGCCAAAGGACCAGCCGGGGCTACCCAGCTGGGGGCAGGGAATCCAGGCTGATCTCCCCCAGCCTAGGCGGTGTCACGCTCTCGTGGAGCCAGTGTCCAGCACCCCCCAAGGCAGACTCAGGGCCACGTGGGGCTGGAGCAGTCATGGGTCCAGCCCCCCGTGTGGAGCCAGCACCGGCATCCCTACAAGGGCTGCTTCCTCTACCCCCTCCAGGGGAGCTTTTAAACCACTTGGGGAGCAGGGAGCACCAGCCCTGCATTTCAGACCAGGCCCGGCTCCCACGGCCCCTCACAGAGCTCCCCCCAACCAGGTACCCTTACCTCTGTCCCAGGACTGACTCCAGACACAGCTGCCTGCAGTCTGCCCTCCACCTCCCCCCTGCCCTCCACCTGGCTCTTTAAAGAGTCTGGCTCCCAAGGGACTCCGCCCACTGCATTAGCCACGCCCACACCAGTGTAGCAGAGCCCTGGAGGGTCAGAGCATTGCCCCGTCCAAGCCTGGGCAGCAGGCAAGGGGGGGTCAGGATCCCAGGGGCTAACGTGGAGTATCCCCTTTACAGCAGCCCCCCGCCCCGGGCCCAGTGCTCCTGTGCTTCCCCATGTGTCCCCGGCCCACCCGGCTCACCCCATGCTCAGCAGGATTCAGAGCGGTGCATCCCCATGGGCAGAGCAGAGGGACATCGGGACTCGTGGGGGTGTGGTTCCCAGGCACCCCGAGAATGGCCAGCCCCCTCGCTGAGCCTGGGGCTCCCCAGGGTTTCAAGCCTTTATTCTCAGGCCTTCTCTGCATGGGAAAGTGGCACCAGTTTGACTAATGGGGCCAATTAAAACCGATGGAGTTAAAGTGGAGCAAAGCCCATGTGGACGCTCTGATCTGGGTTTCAGTGGGGCTCGGGACAGACTAATTCCAACCTGTTCCTAATCGACTTCAGCTAAACATCTTGGAGAGGCAGGGACAGCTGCACAGGGTTCCTTCTTTCCCCCAGGATGGGTAGCTGCCGCCCCCCCCACCCCCGCTGGGAGCAGCAGGGGCCCCCAGTTCTTCCCCCCAGGAGCTGGGCTGTTGCTGCTGGGGTGGGGCTGCTTGGTATTATCGCTCCATTGAGATTCACTGGGCGCTCCTCCCTGCTCGGGCTGTCTGCAGAGTCAGGCAGCATCGCTGCGTCAGTCACTTGGGGCAGCTCCTCCTCTCACTGCAATGGGCTCAGGCTCTCTGCAGACTCAGGCAGTGTTGCTGTGTTGGTTACACTTGGAGCCGTTTCCCTCTCCCACGTGATGGGCTCAGACTGTCTCAGCATCCCTGTGTCAGTTCCCCCCCTCTCAGGGCAATGTACTCAGGCTCCCTACAGACTCAGGAAGCATTGCTGTGTCGGTAATGCTCAGGGCAGCTCCCCCCCTCACAGCAATGGGCTCAGGCTCTCTGCAGACTCAGGCAGTGTCACTATGTCAGTTACATTCGGGGCAGTTCCCTGATCTCAGGGTGATGGGTTCAGACTCTCTGCAGACTCAGGCAGCGTACCTGTGTCAGTTACACTCGGGGCAGCGCGCCCCTCTGAGGGCGATGGGCTCAGGCATCCGGCCCCGAGCTCGTGGGCCTCGCTGCTCAGAGGGAGCGTGGGTGGACTGGCCAGCGTCACCCCGGAGATAATCCCTGGCGACACGGAGGAACCGGGCCCCGGGGCATTTCCCCACTTTGCTCCCATGAGACACGCTGGTCGCTTTTAAACCGTCTCTTTCCCTGCATCTGCCACCAGAGGGCAGCTGAACCCTGAGGGAAGCACTGGGGCTGGGCCTCTGAGAGCTGGAGCTGACTAGCTTGGCCTTCCCCCCCATCTCACCCCTATGGGGCATGGGGCCGTACCTCGCAGGGCAGGAGGGTGGCAAGGGGTGGGGTGGGAGGCACTGAGCTCCACAGACCCGAAGGGCACAGATGACCTGGAATGGCACAGGGACGTTTCCTGCCTCTCAGGAGCATCCGTCGGGTGGTGAAGCCCTTTATCCGGAGGGTCTTTACCCCCCAAAGCCTGTGAAATGCACCAGCCTACAAATAGGGTAGAACAGCTGCACCAGCCAGATGGGGGCTCGTGTCCATGCTTGTGAGCGCAGCTGCTGCAGAGGGACCAGGTGCGGCAGGGTCGTCGCCGAGAGGATGCTGCTCTCCGCAGATGGACCAGTGCCGTGCCCCCCCAGCACAGAGATGCTGCCTGAGTCTGCAGTGAGCACGGGGGGCAGACACGAGCTGTGTGCAGGCAGATGGGGGGTCAGGGCTGGCATGCAGCCAAGGCCGCAAAGCTGCCATGTTCGAGGACTAAGCAGAATCATAGACTCAGAGACTTTCAGGTCAGAAGGGACCATTATGATCATCTAGTCTGACCCCCTGCACAACGCAGACTCACCCACCCACTCCTGTAACAAACCCCTGACCTATGTCTGAGTTATTGAAGTCCTCAAATCGTGGTTTAAAGACCTCAAGGGGCAGAGAATCCTCCAGCAAGTGACCCGTGCCCCACGCTGCAGAGGAAGGCGAAAAACCCCCAGGGCCTCTTCCAATCTGCCCTGGAGGAAAATTCCTTCCTGACCCCAAATATGGTGATCAGTTAAACCCTGAGCGTGTGGGCAAGACTCACCAGCCAGCACCCAGGAAAGAATTCTCTGTAGTAACTCCAGGGCCGGCTCCAGGGTTTTTGCCAACCCAAGCAGCCACCCCCTCACTCGCAAAACAAACAAAAAAGCCGTGATCGCGATCTGCGGCAATTCGGCAGGAGGTCCTTCGCTCCGAGCTGGAGTGAGGGACCCATTGCCGAATTGCCGCCGAAGAGCCGGACGTGCCGCCCCTCTCTGGTGTGGCCTTCCCAAGCACCTGCTTGGTAAGCTGGTGCCTGGAGCCGGCCCTGAGTAACTCAGATCCCACCTCATCTAACATCCCATCACAAGCCATTGGGCATATTTGCTGCTAATAGTCAAAGATGAATTAATTGCCAAAATGAGGCTATCCCATCATCCCCTCCCCTCCATAAACTTATCAAGCTTAGTCTTGAAGCCAGATACGTCTTTTGCCCCCACTGCTCCCCTCGGAAGGCTGTTCCAGAACTTCACTCCTCTGATGGTTAGAAACCTTCATCTAATTTCAAGTATAAACTTCCTAATGTCCAGTTTATATCCATTTGTTCTTGTGTCCACATTGGTTCTGAGCTTAAATAATTCCTCTCCCTCCCTGGTATTTATCCCTCTGATATATTTATAAAGAGCAATCATATCTCCCCTCAGCCTTCTTTTGGTTAGGCTAAACAAGCCAAGCTCTTTGAGTCTCCTTTCATATGACAGGTTTTCCATTCCTCGGATCATCCTAGTAGCCCTTCTCTGTACCTGTTCCAGTTTGAATTCATCCTTCTTAAACATGGGAGACCAGAACTGCACACAGTATTCCAGATGAGGTCTCACCAGTGCCTTGTAGAACGGTACTAAGAAGAAGAATCTGAGTCTCTCTGCATTAAGTTGAGAAGTGTGAGCAACAAGGGTGATGTCGTGGTTGGAGTCTGCTATAGACCACCAGACCAGGGGGATGAGGTGGACGAGGCTTTCTTCCGGCAACTAGCAGAAGTTACTAGATTGCAGGCCCTGGTTCTCACGGGGAACTTCAATCACCCTGATATCTGCTGGGAGAGCAATACAGCAGTGCAGAGACAATCCAGGAAGTTTTTGGAAAGTGTAGGGGACAATTTCCTGGTGCAAGTGCTGGAGGAACCAACTAGGGGCAGAGCTCTTCTAGACCTGCTGCTCACAGGGAAGAATTAGTAGGGGAAGTAGAAATGGGTGGTAACCTGGGGAGCAGTGACCATGAGATGGTCGAGTTCAGGATCCTGACACAAGGAAGAAAGGAGAGCAGCAGAATACGGACCCTGGACTTCAGAAAAGCAGACTTTGACTCCCTCAGGGAACTGATGGGCAGGATCCCCTGGGAGAATAACATGAGGGTGAAAGGAGTCCAGGAGCACTGGCTGTATTCTAAAGAATCCTTATTGCGGTTGCAGGAACAAACCATCCCGATGTGTAGAAAGAATAGTAAATATGGCAGGCGACCAGCTTGGCTAAACAGAGAAATCCTTGCTGACCTTAAACACAAAAAAGAAGCTTACAAGAAGTGGAAGATTGGACAAATGACCAGGGAGGAGTATAAAAATATTGCTCAGACATGCAGGAGTGAAATCAGGAAGGCCAAATCACACTTGGAGTTGCAGCTAGCAAGAGATGTTAAGAGTAACAAGAAGAAAGTCAAGGAAAGCGTGGGCCCCTTACTGAATGAGGGAGGCAACCTAGTGACCGAGGATGTGGAAAAAGCTAATGTACTCAATGCTTTTTTTGCCTCTGTCTTCACAAACAAGGTCAGCTCCCAGACTGCTGCACTGGGCAGCACAGTATGGGGAGGAGGTGACCAGCCCTCTGTGGAGAAAGAAGTGGTTCAGGACTATTTAGAAAAGCTGGACGAGCACAAGTTCATGGGGCCGGATACGCTGCATCCGAGGGTGCTAGAGGAGTTGGTGGATGTGATTGCAGAGCCATTAGCCATTATCTTTGAAAACTCATGGCGATTGGGGGAGGTCCCGGATGACTGGAAAAAGGCTAATGTAGTGCCCATCTTTAAAAAAGGGAAGGAGGAGGATTCAGGGAACTACAGGCCAGTCAACCTCACCTCAGTCCCTGGAAATATCATGGAGCAGGTCCTCAAGGAATCAATTCTGAAGCACTTAGAGGCGAGGAAAGTGATCAGGAACAGTCAGCATGGATTCACCAAGGGCAAGTCATGCCTGACTAACCTAATTGCCTTCTATGAGGAGATAACTGGCTGTGTGGATGAGGGAAAAGCAGTGGACGTGTTATTCCTTGACTTTAGCAAAGCTTTTGATAGAGTCCAGCGGAGGGCAAAAAAATGATTAGAGGTCTGGAGCACATGACTTATGAGGAGAGGCTGAGGGAACTGGGATTGTTTAGTCTGCAGAAGAGAAGAGTGAGGGGGGATTTGATAGCTGCTTTCAACTACCTGAAGGGGGTTCCAGAGAGGATGAATCAAGACTGTTCTCAGTGGTACCAGCAGTGGCGTATTATCGCCTAGGCCGACAAATTTGCAGGGGCGGCAAATTTGAGCACCCATGGAGAAAGTCCCCTGCTCCAGCTCGCCTCCTCCGCGAGCGCGCCGCCACGTCCTGTTTCTCTCTCCTCCCTCCCAGCGCTTGCATCGCAAAACAGCTGTTTTGCAGGGCGGGGAGGAGGGGGAACGTGACACGCTGGGGGAAGAGGCGGGGCAGGGGAAGGGATCCAATAGGGGCAGGGAGGGGGCAGAGTTGGGGCAGGACTTTGGGGAAGGGGTTGGAATGGGGGCAGGAAAAGGGTGGAGTCAGGGCGGGGCCAGGGGCGCAGCAAAATCATTAATCCGCCACTGGGTACCAGGTGACAGAACAAGGAGCAATGGTCTCAAGTTGCAGTGGGGGAGGTCTAGGTTGGATATTAGGAAACACTATGTCACTAGGAGGGTGGTGAAGCACTGGAATGGGTTACCTAGGGAGGTGGTGGAGTCTCCTTCCTTAGAGGTTTTTAAGGTCAGGCTTGACAAAGCCCTGGCTGGGATGATTTAGTTGGGAATTGGTCCTGCTTTGAGCAGGAGGTTGGACTAGATACCTCCTGAGGTCCCTTCCACCCCTGAGATTCTATGATTCTAAGGGCCAAGACTGGCGCTGTTTCACAGCAGCTCTTGCCTCGGTGAGCCCATGATCGCGGACAGCAGGGACAGAATGGCCCACTGCGTCCTGCCTGCCCCTCCCGGCACCTGTGGCAGGGTAGCTCCCCCGTCTCCAAAGCGGTGCCCTGAGGGCAGGGCTTCCTCCCCTTCCTGGGGGCAGAGGGTCCCGATCCCCAGCCCTGCTGAGATCACCTCCTGCCATTCAGCCAGGATGGCCCAGGGTTCATTTCCCCGCACCGCAGCACAGTCACTGTGTGACATTGGGGACGTCACCTAGGGCATGTCTCCCGCGGCTGGCCCGGGCCAGCTGAGTCGCTCCCAGGGCGCAGGCTAAGGGGCTGTATAAGTGCTGCGTAGACGTCTGGGCTCGGGCTGGAGCCTGGGCTCTAGGATTGTGGGAGGCTCCCAGAGCCCAGGTGCCAACCTGAACCCAGACGTCTACACGGGCATGACCCAGACCCCATCAGCTGGCACAGGCCAGCGCCGTGGGTGCGTCTACACCGCAGCCTGAGCACGGGTTCTAAGTCAGGTTTGAGTTCAAGCCTGCTTTCCGTCCGCCCCTACGTGCGGAGTTACCCTGCCCCGTGGGCAGCTCAGGGCAAGCCGGTGCCCAAGGAACGGGAGAGGTGAGTGGCCTGTGAGCTCCCTGGCTGAGGGGCTGGAGGCGTTCGCTCTCCTGCTGGGGAAAGCGAGGCCAGAGTCAGGCTGTAGGGGCCGTGCTGTGTGCCAGGGAACAGAGCTCGCCGGGAGGCTGACGAGCAGGGAGTCTGGGCTCCAGCAGCAGGAGCAGCACCCCATCCTAAAGGCAGTGTCAGCCCTTTGCCTCCAGCCCACACTCCCCGCCTTCCGCTTCTGGCTGGGCCCCGTTCGCCAGGCTGCCCCGCCCCAGTGTCTGTCCTCTCTGTGGTCAGATCCCACCCGCAAACCCCCTCCCCGCAGCACTCCTCGCGGCTGGTGGGGGGTGAAGCCCGGGGCAGAGCTGCATGGCTGGTCTAGGGGACTGGGACAGAGCCGATCCCGTGCAGCGCCAAGCACACTGGCAGTGCTCGGTAAAGAATCCACCGGGAGCCCCTCAGCCCCTGCCCTTCCCTTTGGGTGGGGTGTCACTGCACGAACAGCCCCGCCCTTGCCCCAGATCCCCGTGTTAAAGTGCGTGCGCCAGCAGCAGGAGAAACGCTCGGCGCGCAGCCTGCTGGACTCGCAGAGCTCCCGGTGCAGCGCCTCCGCACACGCCTGCGGGAGCCTGCATGCCCGTGGGCCCGGTCACGCCGCCACTCCGGTTGGGGGCCCTCTCAAATGGGGGCCGGGGGGCAAACTGCCCCTTTGCCCTGGAGATGGGAAACGTTCACTTAAAGTGGGACGGGGGTTTGGATCTCACAGCAGGACAGTCCCGACACCCGGGACTGGCGGGAGAAGTTGCATCTGGCCAGCAGCATCTTTGCATGGAGAGCAGGTGGGTTAGTGGTTCTGTCAGGGAACCAGGACTCCTGGGTTCTCTTTGCAGCCCTGTTGCTGATGGGCTGCGTACCCTTGGGCGGATCATGTTCCCTCTCTGCATCCCCTGTATTGTCCCATATGAAGGGGGCAGGAGTCTCTCAGCCTTGTGCGCTGGCCTAGCTGGGCCTCAGTTTCCCTGGCATGTAGGCTGAGCTGTTGTGGGAGCTGGGGGGGGGTGTGCAGAGCTGGGCTCCGAGGCTTTGGGAGGTGATATATTGTTAGCACTCCGTGTCTACCACTCCCACGTACTGTGCTATGAGGGGGTGTTACAGTCCTTAACATTGTTACACCACTACAACCCAGCAGCCCTGGGTACCCCTGCAGCCTCGTGCGCCAGCGCGACCCAGCAGCCCCGTGCGCCAGCGCGACCCAGCTCGTGCACACAAGCCTGTTGGGTCTTTTCGGCTCAGGGTCAGGTACTGGCCTGGGAGATGGAGGCTCAGAGGAAGAGGTTTGACTCGAACAGACTAGGGCCCCCGTTTGTCGTAGAGTTTTATACGGACGCCCCTCCCCTGTGGCAGCTGAGCACCTTCTACATAGAATCAGCCCCAACAGCACGCCCCCTCGTGGGCTCCACGCAGTCTGCAGCCCGTCTCTCGGCCCAGGGTCAGAACTCGGCTTGGGGCCGGGCTTTGCAGGGGGTGGTGGGATGGGTGCATGAAGAAAAGGGGGGGAATAGACTGCTTTAGCTTGGGGCAGTTTCCTGTGTCCAGGGGCAGTGGACGAGTGTCTGGGCCTGTCACATGACCATGGCAAGGGGTTACCCAACTACCAGCATCCCCTGATCCATCCTGCAAACCCGCTGTGCTAGCGAAGAGTCTACGGTCTGTTAGTTTTGTAACAAGACCTCTGCCCCTACTCAGCTCAGCAGAGACAAGACCTTTGAAATCTGGCTGCCCTGCTGGATTTGGGATGGGGACAATCCTCGTGGAAGACCGTTCTTCCCCCCTTTCGACATCTGCAGACAACAATCTGCTCCAAGTCTTTCCCCTCCCCCACAGGACCAACGGCGGATTTCAATGCTCCTGGACTCTGGCCCTTTCCAGAGATGGGACATCAGTGCAGGCAGAGTGATTGACGGATTCCCAGGCCAGACGGGACCACTGCGACTCTCTAGTGTGACCATTTTAAGGGGGGCTCCAGAGGAACGGGGGCTCCAGGTACACCAGCGCCGCAGAGGCTGAAGAACTGGGCCCGTGTTTTGTTTCAATCAAGGCTGATGTTCAGGGAGGAGGGGGAAAGCGGTGGTTTTTGGAACACTGGGTTGCAGGTCGGTGTGTTTTCCAGGGCTGCAGCCCCTTCCGCTCCAATGCCTGGCGCGCACACAGCCCTCGCGGGGGCCCTCGCTCTCAGTCACAGCCCCGCAGCACTAGCCGGTGGGGGGGATGGAAACTTTGGCCAAGGGACAAACTTACTCCTGTGAAAAGGGCTGAGAGATCCCCACGGTCCACGCAAGAAACCAGCTTTGAAAGGTCTCTGAAAACGCCACTTCCCACTGCACTTGGAGCCGAGTGCTGTAGATGGGAGTCTAGTAAGCTGCGAAAAGCACCGGCAGAGCTTCAGAGAGACGGATCAGGACATGGAGCAACGGCCTGAAGCGAAGGAGGGACTAGACTAGACAGACTGAGCCCTGGTCAGTCACAGGAGCAGAGCGCCAAGGGCTGGTTTACTCCGCTGGGAGGGGTAGTGCTGCAGGGAGCTGTCTCTGGATGTGAGGCCACAGAGTGAGTGAGTGTGTCGAGAGCGCCAGGGCTGAGGGAACCCCTGCCCTGCCCCGGCACTGACAGTGCCAGCACACAACCAGCAGGTTTATTTTTAAAATACTTTATTTTTCTCAATACTGACATTACAAAAAAAAAAAAAAAGAACAGAAAAATACAAAAAAGACCCCACTATAAAACATTCAGGATCTCATTGAAACTGAGACAAACAAAGCAGCTCCCAGCCTGGACTGCTGCTCCCGGCTCCTCTCCCCCGGCACGGTTATCTGAACAGCTTTTCTGTTTTTATAACCGAACACGCAACATCGGAGGGACAAGGCATCATCGTAACCATTCCAACGGGTTTATAAATTAAGCGCTGCGTGACAGTTTCCCCCTCTCCAGAACGATGTCTTTGCCCTGGATTCCCTTCCCCCTACACGTTACACACTGTACATCTGTACATAGCGGACTGGGGTGTACGTCCCACAGCAGAGTATCAATGGACACTCCAGAATACCTCAGTTAAAACCAAGTTAGCTTAAAGTCAGCTCAAACTTACCAATGCAAGATTCCCAAGGTGCTCTGACAAGGCCTGGCTCGTCAGAGGCCTAGGCACAGGGAAGGAGCCCAGAGAAACCCTCTCAGTTCAAGTCCAGAGGACTCCTAGGGCAATGGCCGTCTGCTTGACTAGAAACACCGTGCCTCTTTGGAGGATCAGCTTCTGAACCGGCCCAAAGGCAGGTTAAATATGCGTCATTGTCGGAAGAACCCGGCCCCAGAGATATTGGCAAGATAGGCTGACGTAGGTAAGAAATATAAAAATTCTCCCAATGGAAATCCAAGTTTAAAAAAATACAGCATTTAAAAACAAAGCCACCCAAGCAGATTCCCTCCTGCTCCTCCCCGAAACGCGTCCTGAATTCCATCTGCCCTGCAGGAAAATATCTACATGCACAATCTTCTTGCTGCTAAATCCCTACAGCGTAACTCAAACGCCAGCAAAACAAACCTCAGCTCCACTCACACTTGACTCTGCTTTTACACCTACACTTCTGCTACACACGGATTACGTTCTCACAGACGTGATGTTCATATGGCTGAATTGATCCCCAAAAGAGCTGGGATGAACCACTCCAGAAAAAACCCTTATGGGGTTATATATAAAAGCAGCAATGCAAACTCCACACACCTGAACAAGAAAGCTCGCATCCTGGGCCCCCTGCCCTCCCTTTACTACCGGACATTTTTGGCATGCCAACAACACCCCGATAGGAGGATGCTGGCCCAACTCCATTCCCACCTGTCTTACATGCTCTGAACCGATAAAGCCGGGACGCTTAGGTTTTAAGAAGGGTCTGAGACCAGGTGTCTTGCAGCTCAGGGTTTGCATTCAGCATGGAAGATAATCCGTTGTAATCCTGGCACAGTAGCATGGCCCCCAGGTACCGTGGTTCCGCGTTCGAAACAGTTCCGCTGTGGTGGCCATGGTGTAGACAAACCGTGCCTGTGCCGTGCACGCTCATGGAATTTGTTTGGATTCTTGGTACTAATGGAACCCACCAGCAGCAAGCTTCAGAAAGGTGAAGCGAACACTAACCCTTCCGAGTCCTATGTACACGGGGTGGAATCTCTGCGCTTTTCAGGAAACGCAAATTCATCCTCTAGCCAGGAAGCTGACTTCAAAGCGTGCGATGTGAAAACCACCAGCTGATAAAACTCCTTGGGCCCACAGCCCAGGCCCACTTGCTTGTGCCAGGCAGAAAAGCTAGACCTCTAGGAAAAGGCGCCCAGCCCAGAGAGCCAGAAGTTAGCCAGGAGTTTGAGCTCCTGAATCCCACACGGCGAGAGTATAACAGAGACCGACAAAGGGCAGGCGATAGGGCTGGGGCTAACAGGACCGTGTGGAAAGGAGCGTGGGTTTTTTGCATTTGAGTGTGATCGGGCACCTCCGCTTTGTGCAGCTCAGATGCTGTGGCACGTGTGTTAGAAGTATTGCTGCTGGCAGAACGTCCCGGGGCTCTAGGAGCACGGCAGGTGCTGTTTGAGGATCTGTCTCGTCTGTGGAGCTATTTTGTCTGGGAAGCGGACTTTGAACTCTACAATCAAGTCTCCCCGCTGGGTGGGGACCTTTGGGAAGGGCAGCCCTTCCCCTCGCAGTCTCTTCACGGTGCCAGGCTTGATGATGTCGTTGCAGGGCAGAGGGATCACCCTCCCGTCGAGAGTGGGAATGTTCACAGTACAGCCGCACAAGGCCTGCAAGGAAGAAGAGCAAACAGTGAGACTGGCTGCAACTTGGGGTCTCTAGAAAAAGCCCATGCGTGTAGAGCAGCCAATACATGGAGATATAGCTGTCTCATAGAACTGGAAGGGACCTTGCAAGGTCATCAAGTCCAGCCCCCTGCCTTCACTAGCAGGATCAAGTACTGATTTTGCCCCAGATCCCTAAGTGGCCCCCTCAAGGATTGAACTCACAACCCTGGGTTTAGCAGGTCAATGCTCAAACCACTGAGCTACCCCCCCCCCACCAAGGCCGGGAACCCCCGACTGGCCTCAGCAGCTCTGCTCTCTCACCCAGCAGACATGACACCAGCCTCTGGCCTGTCGCTGTTGCCCATTTCACGTCTATTAGCAACGCGGCAGCGACGCCATTATCATCTGGGGGATATACAGGAGTCTCCCCCATGTACACCTCCTGGGTGTTCTACTGAGAACGCCCCAGAAAAGCACATGGCATGTGGGTTCAACCCCGGGGGTGGTTTCATGGTGGCACCACTCGTCACTCCCCTCAGGCATTCAGAAGAGGGGCAGGTTTCTCTAGAACTCTACCCAAGCGTGCAGGGCGCTCAGGACAGGTTGCATTTCTCCTCTTACCCCATGTTTGTCTGAACCAAGAGAAGCAGAGACCCCGAAGGGGAGGAAATCAGAGTCACCGTCTCCTCAGCAGGACAACGGACTGGCGAGGTGCCCTGCTGCTGCTGAGTGTGGCAGGGACTCTGGCTACAGTCCTGACCACATTTTGTGCAGTACAAATCGTAAGCTTGGAAGTGGCTCATTAATTGATATAATCTCCCTGCCCCCCTAGTAATGGTGAATCAGTGGATGTTTGCACTTCCCCATTTGCACAGCAACACGAGCTAGAACGCTGCAGCCAGACCCGATCCCGACAGGACCAGACTACACGTGTCGGGTTCAAGTCCGGTTGGAAAACATCCTGACTGTCTCAGGCTTGGGTCGACTCTCCTCCTGCCCAGGGGGCTGGCATGGCAGAGGCTGCATGCCACACTCCTGCCACTTGCTGCGCCGTGCGCACTTTGGAGTGAGCGTGCCAAGGATTCGCAGCAGCGGCTGGCAGGAGTGAGGCACTGCCGGGTTCTCAGGGGCATGAAGCATCAGTGCTGACTCGGGTTCTGGGGCAGGGGAGCGTCTGGTCAGAAAACGACTCTTGGGCTCAGGTCCAGATCAGATCAGGCCCAAGCAGACCTGCAGGAAGAACTTGGAGCAAGTGAGCTGTGGGGAGGTCTCCTCAAGGCCTGTTACCACGGCAGACAATGCCTGAGGCACTGGCCATTCCCAAGGTGTGCTTTACAAAGCACTTCGGAGCTCACCGGGATCCAGTGAATTGCAGGCTTGTGCTAGCCACCAGCCTGTGCATTGCCCACACCGTGACTCTCAAACCCGACGACTGAATCACCAATCGGGAGTTTTTAATTACCGCACAGCGACTACCCCAAAATGTCGTGTCTCTCTTGGTAAGCAGGACCCGGTACTGTCAGCCAAAATGTGGCTTGGTTTCAGCTGGTCCTGACTAAATCAGCCAAAACCTAGAGCGTTTCTAACATGAGCCATCTGGCTTGGAGAATGGAAGAACACTGCAGATGGAAAACCTCACGGAAAGTACATACAGATCTACGCCTCAAGTAACATAGCCAAGGATTCTGTATGCACCCAGCTCTTGCAGACAGCAAACCGGGCAGGGTATGTGCACGGTAACTGCAAATGCCCAGAAACAGCCAGTCACACACGAGCTGGGTTTTGATGAAATCAAGCCCCAGGGTCTTTTTTTAGGAACCTCATTACATGCAGCCTGACTTCCAACAAACTATAAAAGGCAACAGCCTTGGTGTGCAGGGACAGGTCACGCTGGGCAGACGCAGCCCTGACACTCAGCACTGGAAGGGCAGGGGTGCTGCAGGCCAGGATAAAGGCAGCTTGACAGAGCTGTGCATGCAAGAAGCTTGCCCTGAACCTGCCTACAGCCAGGTAGTGTCGGTCAGTCAGCCCAAGGAATGCTAAACTGCACCAATAAACCCCCCAATGCCGGGCCTGGCAATCTCAAATCCACGATTCCATGTGCGTCCCAGGCAGCAGAGTGCACCCCCCCTGCGGGGCACGCCAGTCTCCCAGCACAGACGAGAAGAGCGCTGAGGAGCGTGTGGGGATCTGGAGTGGAGTGGCCACCTCTGTACTGCCCTAGATTTTAAGGCCAGGAGGGACCATCATCATCCACCTGGTCTGACCTCTTGCACAGCACCGGCCAGTACTCTCTAAATCAAGCCCTCCCCTGCTGGCCGAGACACAGCCCGTCTTTTAGAAAGACATCCCGTCTCCAGTTAGCGATTCCACCTGATGGAGAATCCACTGGGTGAGTTGCTCCAATGGGTATTTCCCCTCGCTGTTAACAAACAGGGCCTTATTTCTCCTCTGAACTTGTCTAGCTGTAGCTTCCAGCCATTGGTCCTGTTCTGCCTTTGGCTGCGAGATTCAAGAGCCGTCTGCCACCCAAAATCTCATCCCCACCTAAGTGCCTATAGACTGTGGTCAAGTCACCTCTTCGCCTTCTCTCAGCTGAACTAAACGGATCAAGCTTCTTTAGTCTCTCACTGTGAGGCATGTTTTCCCGAATATCATTCTCTGGGCAGGGCTACAGTCCTACAGGCTCTATCAAATGAGACCCCCCTTGCTCCCGCAGTAGGATGGAGCGTCTGCTAAAGCGCTCTAGTGGGGTTGAACTGCAGCACCTCTTCCTTCTGAGCGTTCCCAACGGGAAGCACTCTACCCTTCGCTGACCGCCCAGGAGCCTGGGAGAAATAAGCAGCAAGCTAAATTTAGACTGTGGCCTTGTTGTTCAGTCCCTGATGAAGTAACTGAATGTTTCTGCTGCTCACCAGCTGTTGCCCTTCCCAGAGCTCAGCATCTCGGCCCAGCGCGCTGGATTTATCTATAGCACACGGGCCCTGGCACCTCTGCCAACAGCCTCCAAAAGGCTAGGAAAGCAAGAGCCAGGCATTCCTCGGCTGCCCACTCGGTGCTCGCAGCACAGACGCTTCCTGGAAGTTAAAGCTCTCGAAAGTTCTCTCCCTCCCTGCAGCAGGGAGACCCACTGTCGGACGTGGGCAGGGAGCTTACCTAGAACTGTATCAATGCACCTCTGCCCTCGGCTACTGGTACCCACTGCTTCCAACAACCTGCACACAGCTCCCTCAAAGCACAACGGGGGATGAGTCTCTACGGTTCACCGTTCTCCAGGGTTCCTCTCTGCTCTCAATAGAGCCCACTCTCCTGTAGGCTACAGTGGCTGGCTCCCAGCATGGCTCCAGCGCCACAGAGGGTTTGAGGACAGACTGTGTGGTCGGCGAACCTAGAGGAAGTGCCCTGCCTGGCTTCTCCTTTCAGCAGGGTGGTAGTGGCTTTGCTGTACTGGCTCATTCAGGCATTGCCGCTTTCTATTCTGGTGCGGATCTTAACAAGTTTCGCCTCTTTAGTAAAGGGAACGCACGTAGCTGGACATGGGCTCCATCTCCCCCACGCTGGGGCCTCACTGACTCAAGAGGGCCTGTGCAAAGCTGACAGGGGCAGCGGGGGGAGGGCTCTTCTGGGTTCAATTTCTGGGCTTTGCTTTTAGCGACTCTGTGGCACTGGGCTGCACGCCCCAGTGAGGAACCGGCAGCCAGCCCCTTGGGAAGGGGGTGCCGTGTGCCAGTCTGTAGGAAACTCTTTGACAGATGGTGCTGATTTTGGGGGTGTGGGGAGAGGGTACCCAGGATGCCACTCAAGCCTTGCATTCTCTGGAAGAGGCTGGGATCCACGCTGCTCCTGGCTGCTGGGATAGGCACTGGAGAGTCACACGGTCCATTTTCCCTCTGCCCCACAAGCCCTTGAGCATACATCTCTGCAGCACGTTCAGCCAGGGCTGCTCAGAGGCCAAACTGTAGGGCCAGCCCAGCAATGACTAACCCCACCCGGCTGTGCCCAGAGCCCAGAGCAAGAGAGACCACGTCCCTGCAGCTGAGCTAGATAAGTTCCACCCCAGCACAAGCCATGTGTAAACCACCCGCAGGGACCGATCCTGGTCCCCGTGAACTAGCTTATTGCCACTCTGTAACCAACAACTCCTCTCTGCACAGCTGTGGGTCTGCCTGCGGGAGACAAGGAGGGAAGGAAGCTGTCACGCAGCCTCCCAGGTTCAATCCGGGCAGCATTCCCCTTCCAGCTTCTGCACACGGGCGGCTTTGTATGGCCAAACGTGGGAGTCACTCACTTGCGGCTACGCTGCAAGCCAAGCTGCCAGGGCTGGCGTTGGCTGGCTGCTTGTGGCATTTCCAGCCTCGGGCTGTTTGGCCGGAAAGGTGACCCCACTGGGGTCTTGCTCCCACAATGGCAGGATGACAGGGAGGGCTGCAGGTCAGTGCTGGGGGCCTCTGCTCCGACAGGCACTTCTCCATCTGCAGAACGAGCGCTGGGATCAGGCAACTACGCAGAGGCTCCGCTGAGGAACGAGCCCCCAGCAGTGCGACCAGTAAATGCCAGCGACCGAGCTGGAGCGCTCCCGCTGCACGTCTGAGGAGGCAAAGAGAAAGACCTCCTGGGATGTCAGCACTAAATCCCAGCCCTGCCTCCTGTGGCATGGCCCGTGTGTGCCGGGGGTGGCGCTGCAAGGCAGCCTGCGGTAACAGGCCACAGAGCGCGGCAATGCAGCGTGGAACTCCTTGTGTCCCTAAATAACCCCGGCAGCTCTGCTGCACACGTGGGCGGGGACGTTGCCTCGCTTTCATCAAGGGGAAAACGTCACCGTTAGCGAATGGGATGTGGAGCGATGCTCCGAGAAGAGCCAACGCTGCTGGGGGATGAAGAACTTAAAGCCTGAGTAGGTGTGCTGCTCGCAGGGGAGGTTCTCATGAACCCCCTCTCACCTCCAGCCCCTGGGAGCTGGGCTCGGAGCAGACACCTATGCTGAACCCAGGCGCTAACAGGTGCAATTGCGTGAGGCCTCCAAGATCTGCTGGCCCTGCCCCTTGGCTTTCGGGGCAGATAAGTGCCCACTCCTACCCTCCAGAGCAAAAGCAGCAAAGAATAGATTTGCTATGTCTAAGGCAGACAACATGGCCTCTCCTCCCGTACCCCTTTCTTTGGGAAAATCTTTCATGCCAATTTCAGACATCACAGTACAAAGCAAAAGGAAGAATCTATATCCCCCATTCAGATATCCTTTAATGCCATCCGAGGAGGCTGTCACAGACAAGTGGCTGCAATTCCCCCCGGTCATTAGCCAAGTACCCTTCGCTTCTCCACCCAGGGGAATGCAGGCCCAGCCGCAGTGCAAGGGCCCACTCTGGCTCCCTTTCGGGGACAGAGGAAAACAAGAGCTCTGATGCCAGAGGCAGCTCACATTCACTGGATCACTTTCGCTTCTTTGGAAGCAGGCCGAGAATGGGAGCAGTCAGGCTGTGGAGGGCAGGCTCTCCAGTGGCTGGAGAGAGCATGAAAATGAGAGACCCTGGGCTCTATTCCTGGCTCTGCCCGACACCACAAACCCATCAATCAAACCAGCCGTAAAATGGATACATCCACCCGGTGCTGACAATGCAGCCAAAGGGTCTGCAGGTGCTTTGCCAAGCAGTGTTATTGGAGACCTCTAAAGCGGCCCTAGCAACCTTACTTTTCTGGTTTACACATGATAATCTGGGCCGCCTTTAGGCAGAGAGAGAACCAAACCAGCCCATGCTCTGAACCCAATCCTGACCAGCCCCAGCACTGCAGGGTCAGTCACCGAGAGCAGTGAAAAGCAGACAGTCTGTAGCAATGATGGGGAAGCCTGGCCGTGTCTAGAATGCTGCACTTCAGCAGCTGTCGACACGTCTGTGATGATGAACGGTGACCTTCCCGGGTTCAGAACTCGCTGCATTCCCGGCGGAGCTTGGCTCCCTTCTCCAGGCTGAGGGGAGCAGGTTAGTTTCGCTCACTCTTCCCCGCCGTCTGCATGCAGCAGCCGGTGCACTCTGGTCCCTTCCTGACAATCCCACCCCGCAGTCCTCACCACGTCCTTGCCCTGAGTTGCAGAGGTGCAGAGCACCTGGAGCTCCCATTAGCTTCAGCAGGAGCTGGGTGCTCATCACCCCCTCAAAATCAGGCCATCGTGTGCTTTCAACAAACTGGTTATTAGCAGTTTTAACGAACTCCTCCTTCCTCACCTGAGCTCATGCACCAGCGTCACCAAGTGGAGCCTGCACAGATCTCACAGGTGTTTGCAAAGAGGTCAAGTCACATTTTAAAAAGTTAAAGTTTGTCTGAAATTTCTGTTACAAGTAACACTTAAGGGTCATATATATGGAAAGAAATATAAATAGAAGTGAAATGAAATAGAAACGTTTTGCTTTTTAGATACAGCAACAGGGGGCAGAGTCAGAAAACCATTACAAGTTGGCAGAGGACTCGAGGCCAGGCGGAGTAACCAAAACCACAATCGACTCATTTTAAGATGATTAGATTTTACGCAGACGCAGGGCCGGCTCCGGGCACCAGCTTAACAAGCAGGTGCTTGGGGCGGCCAAGGGAGAGGGGCGGCACCTGCGGCAATTCGGGGGCGGCAGGTCCCTCACTCCCTCTAGGAGCGAAGGACCTGCCGCTGAACTGCCGCCGCCGATCGCGGCTTTTTTTTTTTTTTTTTCTGCTTGGGGCAGCAGAAATGCTGGAGCCGGCCCTGCGCAGACGGGAAAGCCAACAGAGGAAAACTGACGCAGTGATTTCACTATGGCATCTATAAGACTGTTTGAAAAAACTATTCCTCCCCCGCCCAATATCTTGAACTCTTTCCTCATTCACGTCAGGCTGTGTCAATGATTTCAAAGGACTCCGTTTGAATTTGGCCCCCAATTTACGTATTTTAGAATCCGCTTTCGGAGACTCAATGGGCCAAGAGAAGTGCTCCTGGACCATTTCTGTTTAATTCCAAGGGATGTGATTTAAAAGCAGACAGACAGCCTCTCCTGTGCTTGTAGCTCCCACGTGCCACTGCAGCATCGTGCTAGTGCAGGAGAATCTGGAAGTGTAACCGACATGCTGGTTACACGGCAAAGCATTCAGAAACGCAAGAAAGAAGGCAGCAGACACTACAGTGGATTTTTAACCTTTCCTTAGTACAGATGGTTCCCACCCCTACTCTAGCCCTTTAACACCAGTGAAACCAGGCAAGAATTAGCGACACTAACTGTGGAAAATAATCCCCTCGACTGGATAAACTGTAGTGGAATGGCCAACCCCCACACTGCCTTCACTGAGACGACAGACAGACCATGCTCCATAACAACTAGTGCCCAGCACTCTGAGAGGATAGGGATCGCACCGGCAACTTGCCAGGAGCCCACGGGACACCACATTTGCATATAATTCGATGTATGAGAGCAGTTCATTTTTATTATGTTTGTGCAGCCCACTGAAAGGAGACCCAGCATAGAATGCTCCACCTTAATCCAAGCCCCCAAACTGCACTGTACCCTGGAACCTGTTGTCGCCACATTAAAGAGGGGGTCCCACGTGACATTTGCCCTCGTGGATTAAATCCGAGGAAGCTTTGTGGCTGTGCCAAGCTGAAAATGTAGGGATTTACCTAATTTAACTATGGGCCTTATTCTGCTCCCAGTACAGCCAATGAGGAGTTTTGCCATTGACTTCAATGGGGATAGGACAAGACAAATAGGGAAGCCACTAAGGTCTGTGAATGGCAGATGTCACTAAAACTAGGATCTAAGCTGAAGGTAAATGTTACGTTTCTGGTGGGGCTAGTTTAACTCAGACTCGTGAAGTTATCTTCAGGCAGCAATACCACAGCTAAATCCTGGCTCCCCCCCACCCAAGAGCAGTTTTGCTTCTTCCTCTCTCTGCCTCCCACTGAGCCGCTCATGTCATTTTAAGAACGGACAGTTTTCTGCCCCCCATGTGTCTGTGGGGAAGCCCTCTCAGATACACCTCCTGCTGGGCCGCTCCTGTTGGGCCGTACCAGGTCGCAGCGAGCGCCCAGCGCTGGCTTGCTCGCCGTGGACAGACGTGAGTCACTGGAATGATCAAACCAGAGTTCAATGGTACCTGGACTCAGAGACCAGGGGAAGTATCTCCCTTCTCCACCCCCCTGGTTTGGCCACTGATTTTCTCATGCAATAGCTACAGAAGATGGTTGTCAAAGTCTGATGGGCCAGCTGATCATGTCTGACCTGAGGCCTGGGAGGGGCGTATCGGATGAAGAATTGAGAACGTGGCTCTCTGCCAGTTTTAAACTAGAGGGTTTGAATCAGCCCTGTCACAATGGGGAGGAATAGGGAGGTTTCCCTGATGGGCTGCAGGAGCCCAGGGACGACAGGAGTCTGCCACAGTTGCTCCCAACACAGGATGGATCCCACCTCCCACGCAACCACCCAGGGCAACCCACGAGATACTGAGAACCAACAACTAGTTACGGCTCCGTGATTCCCCGCCCCAGCTCTGATTAGAGCAGGTTAGAAACTAGGGATACTCCAGCCCCACTCCACCTCCCCACCCCTCCTTCCCTCTGCAGCAGGGCTGCAAGGAGGGGGGCACAGCAACTAGCGCTGCCCTCTCTAAGCCCGCTGAGGACTCTGGGGTGATTTTCTACCCCTGTGTTGCAGTGCTCAGGTAAAGGGAGCAGAACGGAGCCGATTTTCTGTCTTGAGTATTGATGGCGCCCCCCCCCCCCCATACCCTTAGCAGGAAACATGAAACCGATGTCAGAAGGACCCACTTAGGTCTGGTGTGACAGGCATCATTGTGAGGAAGACATGGAGGAAGCATCTGAGATATGGCAGGTCTGACTCCATAAACAGCGCTGCCTCTCGCAGAGCCATGCACTTCGGTTTCGGTGTCAACGCAAGTCACCTTGACTCCAGTGTCTCCAACGTACTGTTAGAAGAGCGTCCCCTAAAACACCCAGCTCTGAATGGTCACAGTGTGGCTGTGAAGTGGCACGCCATTCAAATGCATGAGAGGAAGTCGCACCCTGGTAGTCCTATGCTTCCCTCTGATTACAGAGCCCATGGGAAAGTTCCCTCAAGCTTTTAGAGGAAGGGGAGCCATCCTGATTAGTATCCTGATTCAAGGGCACACACTGAGACGTTTGTACCCAAGATCTGATCCGCTGAGATTTTTTTCTATAAAATGCATTTGCGAACATGGACTAAATCGGTCTTTAAAAAAATCCGCCCACCAAGAGCTACATGAAAAGACAGACAACCTCTACAATCTGAAGTGAATGGTAAATTGCAGCTGCCAGCAATTTAAATTTTAAATGTACCTGCCAGCTGGGACTTATTAACAAGAAGTTAGACAGCAGTACCATCAAACACGCATCTCATGAATGTGGGTTACCCATGTCTTCCTTTCCACTCCTGCCTCACGCGGCTTGTTGCTCTGGCTCAGCGGGTCCCCTCTAAAGTTCCTTGCAAACTCCATGGGCCAGAGACCATAACTTACTTGTTCTGCAAAGCACAAAACTACCTTCATGTGCTGCTTGAATAAATGCAGCAGCACACGCAGCCCGGGAGGGAGAGAAGAGAAGAGAAGAGTACGGCTGGTATAGGCTCAAGCAAGGCATAGTGAGGACCAGGGTGCCATGCAAACTGCCCCCATGCAGCCATGCCAACAAACCTGCAACCTCACTGGGACCAACCCACCTCCCCAGCCACAGTCAGCCTGGTATTTAAGTGCAGAACACGGATGTCAAAGTCTGACAAGCTGGGGTGTTTGGGACAACACCAACAAATGGGGCTGACCAGGCAAAAGCCACCGGACTAGTTTCTCTTTTGACCCAAGGCAGGGTCTGAGCTCTTTTCCAGACACGAACACCCCATACTAAAGGGCAAGCTTGGCACCCAAGCAGGGGGAAAGGGTAATTAGAGCAGTTAAAACAGCATCAGTTGGGCCTAGAGACTGAAGTACTGAGGTCTGTAATTCCTGCAGACAGGAACAGATGGCCTGTAAAGCAAAGGGAGAACACTCCACTCTGTAGATCTCTCTTGCTTTGGCTTATTACACCCTATGTGACCTTCTAATCCCGGGCAAGTTCATCACCCTTCTCATCTGTTCTGTTCAAACTAGCAAACTCATCTCCAAGGAGCACTGCGGTGGGGAGCTCCCACTGACCCACCTCTTTAAGACTGATCATAGCCGTGTAGACCACGTTTGTGCCGTCTCGCTTGAAATGCGTGTGAGGCTTGTCCTTGAGAATGAAGACGATATCGGCAGGGATGTTGTCTGGCGTGGCATCTCCTTCTTTGGGAAAGGTGATTTTGGTTCCTTCTTTCCACCCCCTTTTAATGACAATGTTCAATATCTTATCCTCGGTCCTCGTGGTTCGCCCGTCAGGGTTCAGCCGCCGGCGGGTGATTTTCATCCTTTTGGTAGAGCCGTGGTAGATTTCTTCCAGGGAGACCCTGAGCTCGTGGACGATGGGTGGGTCCTGGACCTTCCTTCGTGTGTGGAGAGACTCCGGGTGCCGTCGATGGACTCCGTTGATACCATTGAAGCCGAACCGTCCAAAGGCGTTGAAAGGGTCATCGTCGTCATCGATATCCATATCTTCCTGATCGAAGCCATTGAACGCCCGGGAGCGACTGCTGGCAAAGAAGATGTCGAAGGGATTGGAGCCGCCGAAGAAAGAAGCAAAGGTAGCGTGCGGGTCTCCGTGGAAGGTGTAGTGGAAAGTGTTGCCGGAGCCGCCAGAGGAACCGCCTCCAGTTTTGAGCCCTAGAACACAGCAAGGAAAAGACAACGTTAACATAATCCACGGAAGAAGGCCGTTCCCTTCTAGCCCTGTGTGAAGCACAGGGAATGCAGACAGAGCGACGGCTGGGCCACCCTGACTAGACTTTTATTGTTTTTTTCTAATACGCAGCATGGGAACCAAAGGTGGAATTCAGTCTTGGTGTTGCAAGCTGCTTTCTACCTCTCTCTGGGCAGTAGGGTCCCACACATCCCCCCCTTCACTCCCAACCTGGCCACAATCTGCATCCCTTTTCTGTTGGAGAAACTAGCTAGCAGGAATACAGCTGAGCAATCTTATCTTCCCTGGCTGGAAGGTGAGCACCACAACTAGTCTACAGGGTGCGGAGAGTCGAGATGCAATTCTGTTCTCAACCCTTCGCTGGAGCTCAAGTTTGCAGTGGATGCTTTGTAACTGGGGCTCATGTTAAATGGGCATGAAACAGGCAAGTTTATACAAATCCTGTGTTACTAAGGAGAGTAAGTAGCCAGCCAGACTTCTATCACCACCTCCAAGCTGATGAGTATCCAAATTCTTAGCCTGTCTCCCACACTTGATTGTATTCTCTTTGTTCCTAGTACTGGAACCAGTATTTGCCAGGGGATAACACAAGGGAAAAAGACGTATTTATGACTGAGAGCTCTGGGAGGCTCCATTTCTAGAGACACATGCAAGCAGGGGCAGAAGGTTTGTATAATTTTTGTTGGTGCCCAGAACAGGTCCAAGTCCCGCCTGCCCCCGCCCCGCACCTGCCTAAGGCTCTGGGAGGGAGTCTGGGTGCAGGAGGAGCTTTGGGCTGCAGACTCTAGGCTGGGGCAGGGGGCGAGGGCTCTGGGAGGGAGTCTGGGTGCAGAAGGGGCTTTGGGGTGCAGACTCTAGGCTGGGGCAGGGGGCGAGGGCTCTGGGAGGGAGTTTAGGTGCGGGCTCTGCACTGGGGCAGGGGACTGGGGGTGGGTCGGAGAGGGTGAGGTGCTTAGAATATATGGAGATATACCTATCTCACAGAACTGGAAGGGACCCCGAAAGGTCATTGAATCCAGCCCCCTGCCTTCACTAGCGGGACCAAGTACTGATTTTGCCCCAGATCCCTAAGTGGCCCCCTCAAGGATTGAACTCACTCATTTAGCAGGCCAATGCTCAAACCACTGAGCTATCCCTCCCCCCCACTTACCTCAGCCGGCTCCCGAAAACGACACACACACCCCTGTAGCAGCGCCTCCTAGGCGGGGGGTCTCCGCGCACCGCTGCCCACAGACACCAGTTCCCAGCCAATGAGAGCTGCGGAATCGGCGCTTGGGGCGGGGGCAGCACGTGGAGACAACCCGTAACCCCGGGGCCGAAGGGACATGCCGGCCGCTTCCGGGAGTGGCAAGGAGCAAGGGTGGGCAGGAAGCCGCCTTAGCCCTGCTGTGCTGCCGGGGTGGTGGCGGCGGCCCCCAGGGCCTTTTAAATTGCCGGGAGCAGCAGGCGGGGCCGGGGGAGAGACCTGGTCCCAAACATTGGTGGAGCCGGGTCCCCGGGCCCTGAATGTTCCTGGAGCACAGGCATCACGGGCCCATATAACTCGCCGCCCCTGCATGCAAGGCTCTTAAGCATCATCTTCCCGTGTTCCTTCCTGCTGTACTGCAGGAAGCAATTCAGTCTCTGTAAATCTGTTAAATTTCACAGCACAGTAACTGTTGGAGTCCAAAGACCATATGGACTAGGCAGCTGATGGCTCTTTGAAACTAATTTAGCGACACAAATGAGAAGTCTAAGTTCTGCCAAAGGCAGTGCTGAGTACTCTGTGTGTGTCAGCAGCACATCACCCCTTGAACACCCCGTTCGTGCTGTGATCTATTGCATCTCCCCAGGCGTCTGAACTGCGCCATGGACTCACGGGCCAGCAGCAGCCCACGTAGCAATTTATGAAAGGCTTTGAACTCAGCGAGCAATTGTTTAGTCAGGGCTAATGATGGGAGGGCAGCATTATCCACTAGCTAGCCGCTCCACCACAAACGTGCACGCGAGTGAGACCCACGCTACGCTCTCAGATGAAAGGGGCCAACATGAGGGCCACAAAGTACTTTGCAAAAAGAGTCAAGGCTCAACAACCGGAGAGGTTAGTATCAGACCTTGTTGATGGCACAAGTGTGAGGGGGGATGATGGATTTTTGTTTTTAAAAAAGACTCGCTTTCCTCTGCTCCGTGACCAGCCCAGGTTGGTGGGTGGAGGGGTGCTCAGGAGCAGAACCCAGAGATACAGCAAATAAGTTGGGTGTTTATTTCTTTTGGTAACCAGCAAAAGATCTTCTTCAACCAGGGCTTCTCTCAAGCCCCGCCCGCTCTACTTGATTCTGCACAGACACCCTACGTTTAGATCTGTCCACAGCAACCCCCTGGAAGTTCCTACACAGCTGGGGTGTGAGGCAGATAGCCCCTCTCAAAAGTGTATCTGCAATAAAAAGACAGAGGATCACGAAGGTGCCCAGCAGGTCACGCAAGGCTGGGGGTAGACTACTTCCAATGTCCCCTTCACATTGTCACATGCTTCGGGACGTTGTGTCAAATATTTCTGATTGGAGGGGTCAAGAAGGAGTCTAACCAAGCCCAGCTCGGGGTCTATTTTCAGCTCTCCACTTACAAAATAGTGCTATTTCTGAAAAGCTGACGTCCTGTGCCAACCCCTCTAGTCAGAGCCAGCAGCGGGAGACGCAAGCCAGGCAAACGCAGGACAGTCAAACTCGCTGTTCTTGACAGAGGAGTTTGCCCTGGGAGGCAGAGGTCTTTTGTTGGCTTGAATACAATACACATACCCTCATCTGCCAGCCACACCCCTTAAGCCTCTACAACACTATGCAAAGGGGACTTAGGCTTGGAAGCACACGTCAGACCAGTACCTATCCTGAACCTGACCTGCATCGAATTTAATTTAGTCTGCAAATATTGTTCTTTTCTTTTGCCCAGGGCCTTGGGGGGGCGAGGGGTGCTGTGCTGTCTGAGCCCCCTTGCCCAGTCCTGCAAAAGCGTCACAGCAGGTCTCCTTCTACCCATGCTAGCCTGCTGGGCCTGATCTAGCGTCCCAAACCTGGCACAGAACGGAACTGAGGTCCACCCCCAGTGCTTTCAAGTAGGTGATTAGACAAACACCCCCCCCCCCATCAGAACATCTACGTGATCCTCCAGCAACAGCTAATGCTGCATTTGTGTCACAGCAACACTCAGACATCAGCAGTTTGATTCTGCTGTGGAACGGCGCAGAAGGCACGAGCTGGGCTCACGTGAGCAGAGGGAGGCTGTCTCTGTGCACGAGAAGGTACTGGCAACCACCAGCGGGGCACACCGAGACTCAGGGCCCCTCTCTAGGTCTGCCTCCCTCCTGGGCACGCTACTGCAAAGGCGCCAAACTACCGTTAACCCTTCTCTCCAGGCTTCTGGAAAGGGAGGCGTCCAGTGACCAGCCTGGGTGAGTCTGTCTGTCTATACAAGGCACGTATCTATCCCCCATCACTGCAATATGGGAGCACCTCACAACCCACTGAGGGGGGCAGGGCTATCAGCCCTATCACACAGAGAGGCTAAGGGACTTGCCCAAGGTCACACAGGACGCCTCCCTTTTCAGAAGTCTTAAGAGATGGGTTAGTGCGTTTGGTGCTGTTACGTGGACTCAGGTCTCCCAGTCCCGGGACCCTCCCTCCTGAACCCACCTTCCTCTCATCCCACGTAAGCTCCCCAAGCAAACCGAATGCAAGGGGTGTGCCGGGCTTGGCCTCTCCTAGGGAGAGGGGTCCGTTTCATTAGCTATGGCCACACGACAAGCCCCTTCTTCCTTGGAGGGAAGCGAGTGTCAGTGTTTGATCCCACCCCAGGGTTCACACCCCCGCGCGAGGGTTCTGAGCCCACGTGTTGCTTTGTGAACGGTTTGGTTTGGTTCAGAAACAGCTGGTCACATTCTCCCCTCCACGCCCAAAGAAACAAAGCCATTCATTTCCTCTTGCCTCCCCTCCTGGCCAGGAGCAGCCACACTTTGCCGGGATGCCACCCGCCAGTCTGAGGTGCCGGCAATGGAAGAACCCTTCACAACTGGCTCTCTTGGACCGAGGCTGCTTTGATTTTTGACATGGCCATGTTGACTTAGCTACTCTTGCAGGGCAAGATGGCCCTTCCCAACCCACCGAGAGGCGGCACGCTTCGGATTTCATGGTCCGCCACAAAGGGGAGCGATGGGACGAGTCTGTGTTGGCACCCAGCAAAGGCTCCTAACAGAGCAGAGCAATGAGAGGCTCGTTTGCACAGCCCATGGCATGCGACAGTGGTGAAGCCCAGAACGTTTCCATTGGCCCTAGTAGTATAAAGGAGGAAGCGGATGGAAATCAGGGGAAAATGCCTATCCCCGTTCCTCCTTCCACCCCTTGTCCTAGGGGCTCGGGTGCAGAAGAGCTGAGGCCTTATTACCCCTAATCCTCAAAGGCCAGTTATTACCTGCTGTGTCATCACCCGCCGGAACTCAGCTGTGCATGTGCGGGAGCCACGTGGCGCCGGCTAGAAGAATTCTATCCAGACCACAGTCAAAGAGATGAAACATAGATGAAGGGGAGGGGAGGGAGACTACAGGACAGATCTTAGCTCCCGAGCGGGGCCGTGGGGAGTCCTTTCTGTCCAGCTCAGCGCCATGAAAGTTCACAGGGTAAGGAGCAGCTGACACCAAGAATAAACTCAAGTTCTCAAGTACAGTTGGCGTTTGAGCCTCGCAGCTGCAGGGGCAGTGATCTCTGGAGGGTGATTCCATGGGATACGCTGGCAGCCTCAGCATCCAATGGGAGAAAATGAAACTCGCTGCCGACCCCCCTGAATAATGGCAAATTAAAGAATGTGGAACCCAAAAGGTGAGAGGAAGGACCAGACGCTGCCCATACTGTTCCTCCCCTGATCCCACAGGGACCATCGCCTGCTGGCATGGCCAAGGGCGAAGTCTCGGCGCTAGCACTGTGTATTTATTCTGATTGCTAATCCAGCACTGAAGCAGTGTGGCACGAGTAGGCCCCTACCAAATTCATGGTCCAGTTTGGTCAATTTCACAGTGAGAAGATTTAAAAAATAATAAATGTCATGATTTCAGCTATTTCAATCTGAAATGTCACCGTGTTGTCATTGTAGGGGTCCTGACCCAAAAAGGAATTGGGGGCAGGGGGTCACAAGGATATTGTGTGTGTGTGTGTGTGGGGGGGTGGGTTGCGGTACTGCTACCCTTACTTCTGCGCTGCTGCTGGTGGCGGCGCTGCCTTCAGAGCTGAGCAGCTGGAGAGCGGCGGCTGCTGGTTGGGCAGAGCCTCCGCCAGCAGCAGCGCAGAAGTAAGGATGGCAGGTATGGTATCGCCACCCTTACTTCTGCGCTGCTGCTGGGAGGCGCTGCCTTCAGAGCTGGGCGCCCAGCTAACAGCCACTGCTCTCCAGCCACCCAGCTCTGAATTCAGCGCAGAAGTAAGGGTGGCAATACTGCAACCCCCCTAAAATAACCTTGTGACTCCCCTGCAACTCCCATTTGGGTCAGGACGCCCAATTTGAGAAACGCTGGTCTCCCCCGTGAAACGTGTATAGTATCGAGTAAAAGCCCCCAAAAGACCGTAACGCGTTTTTCATGGCCATGAATGTGGTAGGGCCCTAGGCACGAGGAACATGCCCTGGGATGGAGCACTAAGCAGGACTAGGCCTAGACAAATTAGAGGATTGGGCCAAAAAAAACCTGATGAGGTTCAACAAGGGCAAGTGCAGAGTCCTGCACTTAGGACG